>NW_019416530.1:180505-184972 GCF_000390285.2 Anoplophora glabripennis | reverse complement strand
AAAAAAACATTAAATTATTGCAATTGTTTATAAGCGTGAAAATTGCGAAAATGTTTAAACAATCACCACGGCTCACCTAATCGTCCGATTTGAATTTTTCAAAAAGCATTTTAAAGCTTGAGAGCTCTTCTTTTTGTGGTGAAATTTTCAAGTATTCAAAGGCTTTAGATTTTTAGAAATTTGATTTTGAAAATTCTTTAATTTAAAAAAAATTAAACAACTATTATGTAAAAACTATCGAACCGAATTGGATAAAATTTGGTGTGATGATTCTATACACTAAGAAGTTTAATTGGAAAAAGTATGAAGATCTTAGGTATTATTCAAGTGTCTGAAAAAAATTTACAAATAAACTAGCATTTTTTTGCAATTTTTTAAATGATTTTTACGATTTTTGCAACAATAATTATTTTTTCGAATTGCAACTCTATCTTGATCAAAATTTAATTACAAAACTTTTTTTCCTCTTCCATTTTTGTCTAAAACGAATAGTTGCTAAGTTATCGACGAGAAATCCAAGAAATAAATGAATTTTTTTGTTATTTTTTTATACTTTTTTGCAATAACAATTAAGCCCACGTTTTTTTTTATTTGCATAGAAAAATTATGATTTCTAATGTTGTTTAGAAGCCGTTAAAGCAAAAATCTCCGATCATATGCGTTTTACCCAAGTACACCCTTTGTAAGACAGATACCGCCTGGACTATACAGAAAAATGTTGTATAATGTGATTATACATGTTTAGTTGACATTTCCTTGTGTAGGTTTGTGAGACCTTGAAATGTATCAGGGTTTAGGAGTAAATTATTTTCTAGGCACCATAAGCTTAAAGAATTTTAAATTCTTAGTATATTTTATCCAAAAAATATTTTAATATCACCTTCATTAAATTTGATGTTGCTGGAACTTATAATGCCATTAATAGATATTGTGAAAAGAAATGGTCCTAAGACAGAACCTTGCGGTACACCTGATCGCCGTTGAACTCATTTGACTGACGTACATTCCAATTCAAACCAGTGGCGTAGATATGGTTACATTTTTCTTAAAAATTATGCTACCCCACTGGAGTAAAAATATCCGTTTGCAATTTTTGAAGTGTAAATTTTGTTTTAACCGGAAATAGTTTCTAGGCTCCTTTACCGGCGTGTAACAAATTAACATTTATTTAGAATTATTTTACAAAATAGTAAATAATGTTCCTCTACTTCGATATGCTTTTCAATGGATTTTTATTTTTGTTCACACAAAATTTCGTTTCAATATCCTAATTTGTCCAGGAGATTTTTTTTAACTTTAAGGGTAAATAAGATAACACTGACTTCAGACAAACAATGCTCTAGTAATGTTTGCGAAGATAAATACTACTTGAGAATTTCTATATTAACTATTCATAATGCTTGGAGAAAGTCCGTTCTACTAGCAATAATTGCACATGGGCCCTTGTTAATGATATTCAATAAACCAGCACCACTTGTTTATCTAACTGGTTTCGTGTAAATTACCATCATTAGAAGCCGCTTACGTTGCTGCCAGAGGTGATTTACAGTTAGGAGATCATTCCAAAAGCATTTAGAAATCAATTACTTAAGTGGACGACGGCGACAAAGTTCTGGTAGTTGTTCCGAGAAGCTTTCGTCGATTGAAAGTTAATTTAAATTTAACCACCTCTTCATTTACTTATGTTGACGGCAATGCCAATTTGACAATTTCAGAATTGCCGAGATAGATGGGCAAAAATGTGAAACTAAATAATATCACAATTCTCAAATATAGTATAAAAAGTTGGAATTTAAGAATTCTGCCTAACACCTGCAACATTTTGTAGTTGTAGTGTATCTTCATTCAGAGATTGTGTTACGCGATGTGTAAATACCAGAGTGACATCAGCAGTTCTCAACAAGTTTTTACAATGGCTTATTTCACTAAATCTTAATCAATTCTGAACAAAACAGCTCTTTCAATTTTTTATAAAATGAACGGTTTTTGGTTAAATTCATTTGGCATGAAACTGTTCCAACGATATTGGTACCTAATATATTTGTGAATTAATAAGAAAAATATAATGTACCCTGAAAATCAACAAAAACGATTAAATGTGATAACGTTGACATAAGAACGCAAACATTGTGTAACGTGTGTGTCAATTAGTTCTTTTTTTAAGTTCTGTGTTTGTTTTTTCATACCAAATTTCAGTTTAATATTTGTTGGTCTTTTAGAGATATTAAACAAAATTCTTAAAAATGATTGTTTTCTACACCCTATATCTCATCAACGAAGCGTTTTAAGACCTATGTTTATAGGAACTTTTCTTATTAAAAAAATGATTCTCTATCAACTGATATTATTCATTCCATCGTTTTTGTTGATTTTCAGTGCACATTATATTTTTCTTATTAATTCACAAATATATTAGGTACCAATATCGTTGGAACAGTTTCATGCCAAATGAATTTAACCAAAAACCGTTCATTTTATAAAAAATTGAAAGAGAGCTGTTTTGTTTAGAATTGAATAAAAAATTTAGAAAAGACGTTATTTTCCAGAAAAATCCACGGGCATACGAATTATTTTTTTCAAGGGGGCAGTAACCCACCTCAGGCACGTCACTGGTGTGTGAAATGGATAACAGATATATTTGTTTTATTCACCATAACTAATGTGTTATTAATACCAAATTTCAGTTCAATATATGTTGGTCTTTTAGAGATTTAAGAAAAATTGTTAAAAAAAGTTTGTTTTCAACACCCTATATCTGACAAACGAAGCGTTCTAAGACCTACGTTTATAGGAACATTTCTTATTAAAAAATGATTCTCTATCAACTGTTAAAATCCTACTACAAAAAACTGACTCGCCCTGTATGTATACATTTAATCACCATGAATACATAAAAACCCTATCATTTTACGAGCAATATCATATCAGCTGGTGCAGCTAAATTATTACAATCAGTACAAGAAGAAAATGCAGTTCATCTTACTTTTGTTATAAACAATATGATTGTCCAAGTTATTAGAGAAAAAAAACATTAAAATTTGATTAAATGGTCATATAGAATAAAATTCCTTATTGTCAAAATAGCAGTTTGGTTTTAGCTAGCGAAATTATTAGAGGTATATTAGCTGAAAACTGTGTGCATAGAAAACCATAAAATACAATGCTTATCACTTTTTTGAACTTCTTTATGCTTAATTCTAAAAAATAATTAGCGTAACAGTACTTCAGTTTTATAGACTTTATGTACTGTTTTGTTTTACTTATTCACATATTTGCTGATGTCGATACAAGATAATTATATTTATTTTTATATCCGCTCCCATACGCAAATGTATTTTACTTTATTTGTTATTTACTTATAAAATAGTCATAAATATCGTATTCCTTGTCCTGTAAATAAAAAATATTATTGTATTCCATGCAATTAATTATCTGTAGAGAACGACCTGATGAGCTTAATCCACGTCGAATCGCTTCAATGGAAATTAAAATAATTGCTAGAACCTTAATTAAATTTATATTTATCATTCGGTCACGGCCCACCGTTACCGTTAATTGCTCCCATAATGTTATTGTCGTGTTTCGCCTTTTCGAAAGCAAGATGCGGAACACGCACTTGCAGATGTTTTGCAGGAATATAACTCGTTTCGGCGTTATTAGCCGTCATCATTTGCTGGAACTTATTGGATCGTTTTGGATGTAACCGAAGGGGAAACCGAAAAATTTGTACAATAAAATACTCACTTTCATAATTTATTACATATTCAAATAACAGATGTGGAAGTGTGGGGAGATGACTCGTGCGCATGGTATAGTGTAACAGTGTGACCCATTTGTTTTTAAGCCACCCTCTAAAATCTTTATTTATTGTGCTATTTTAACCGGATTTTTGAAGACGTAGAGGTTGATGAAGTGTGCTTTGTGAAGGAAAATGAGCGTGATCACACAAAATCCAAGGCCTACTACGTCGGTTTTTAGGAGTAAAATTCTAATATTTCATATTAGGGATTTTTTGAGAAAAAATATATACACGCCACTGGATGCAGGACCCTCCAAAACGGGCCAATACCAAATATTATCAAAAAATTTTAAATAATACCGATTTTGTAGCCGAATCAAAAATTTACAAGTCTTTATTTTTTTTTTTTTCATTAATTTATTGTTGATATCAAGTTGTCTATGACTATGAAGCAAAACAAAAACAAAAAATGAAATTAATTAAACTCTAGTAATGTGGTATTGCACAATATATAAAGATTTTATAGGGTTATAAAAACAAATGGGTCACACTGGATATGACGTAGACAATTGTTTTAATACCCAGATATTACTAAAGTATTATGTGGTCTTTCCATCGAATGCAGCTTGAATTAATATTAATAATTGGAAATATAATTATTAATTAATAATATAATTAATAAAACACATGCAGGCAAAAAAAATCGACTTTTGGACCCAGAGGTCAGC
>NW_019416530.1:159774-179508 GCF_000390285.2 Anoplophora glabripennis | reverse complement strand
TATTCCTGATTTAAACCATCTGCAGGCTCGACTTATAGACAAGATTCGTGAAATTAACAATACCCCGAGCATCTTAGAAAATGTCTTTAATTCTTTGAGGAACAGGTGTGAAAAGTGCTTGGAACAAGGAGGGGGACACTTTCAGCAGCTGCTTTAATTTATTGTTATAACAAGGAGGGGGACACTTTCCGCAGCTCCTTTAATTGTTTGTTATTGTTATCACGATTATTCTTTAAAATAAAGTTATATAGTCATTAACGTTATTGAAACTGACAGCTGCTATACAGCTCGTTGAGAAATGAGGTTAAGTTGGTCGCTATAAGCTACTCCCTACGTCCAATGTGTCAGAGCCAACTTCGACCACGTTTTTATTTGAACGCTCGTTATAATTAATAAAACACAGGCACACAAAAAAAATCGACTTTTGGACCCAGAGGTCAGCCCATGTTTATTATACGTTTTTTTGGTCGCTGAATCCGAATCCGAGGTCCATTTAACCCCAACACCTCAGGATTTTTTATAATCTCAAAAAAAAACATGAACAATTAAACCATATAACGTAAGACTCGTGCTTCCAACGCTAAATTCAATTAACCAAATCCCATAAACATTAACCCATTTATATCCCAACCTAATAAGCCCATGAACCCAAACCACACTAACCCTATAACTCCATAACCAAGGGAGTAAATCATAGGCAATCTGTATTATTGAAAAACATCACATAGCTGAGGATTCCTTGGAAACCCAAGTACTTAAACCCAAAAATTCCCATAATCCTATAACCCCATAACCATAGTTTTATTGATCAATTTATAATATGTTAACGTTTAGTCATAATACAGATTGACTATGATTTATTAGTTATGGAGTTATGAAGTTACGGGGTTGTGGGGTTATAGGGTTATGGGAATTTTTTGAGTTTGAGTTTTCAAGGAGTTTTTCAATAATATAGATTGCCTATGATTTATTCCCTTGGTTATGGGGTTATTGGGGTTTGGGTTCATGTGCTTATTAGGTTGGGATATTGGGTTAAATGTTTATGGGATTTGGTTAATTGGATTTAACGTTGGAAGCTTGAGTCTTAAGGTTATATGGTTTAATTGTTCAGAATATCGGTTTTTTGAGGTTATGAAAAACCCTGGGGTTAAATGGACCTCGGATTCGGATTCAGCGACCCAAAAAACGAATTATAAGCATGGTCTGACCTCTGATCCCGAAAGTCGATTTCTTTTGTGTGGCTGTGCAATGAATGGAATTTGTATACATGCATCATATGCGAAGTTGTACATATTGTAGTCTTTAAAATATCCCTCCCACACCGCATTTTACAGTTAGAATGTACAGTAAATATGCAGCGATTACATTTTAATAAATCCGCACGACTAAATAAACTGACTCATAAATTATTTTTGAAAATGAAAAGTTTATTGGACCTTGTTCTGTATTAGTATTATCTGAAAGTTTGCCAAGGCGATATAAAAATGTGCAACCGGTCTTTTGAAATTATCATCGTTTTATTACTAGAATAAAATCGTTACGATCAATATGCCCCGCTTAAAAATCGGGGCAATTTTTTTTTTAAATATAACTCTTACGCTTCCGCCAACTAGACTAGGTCTAATTTTAGACGCAGACAATGAAACGGCCTTCGATCGCAAACAAAAATATGCCGTGGAACTCATAAAATAAACAAGGATTGCGTTTAGGATTTATTTCTTGACCTATTTTTCTGTTCTTGTGACGTATTCTTGATTAAAATTAAGGTAAAGTATAATTAAATTTGATTTCGGACATCTTGTATGTTGGCGTTTATAAAATTTAAAAAAATGCAATGTTCATACATAATCAGTGGCGGAGTTTAGGTATTTTTTTTTTACAAGAAAATTATACCACCCTGTATAATATCAGCAAAATTTGTCTTTATGTGTTTCTTTGCATTGCCCTCTCAAAAATATATTCAATTTAGTGCCTTTCGCGTTTCTGTGTGGCAAGCCAAAATTTTTTTTGTATTAGCCACGTTGCCAAACGGCTTCCTTTTCCAGACAAAATAAAGAAACGAGCAACTTGGGTTACAAAACGTGATTTGGTCGGCGGCCAACTCAAAAAAAAAAGAAAAGTATGTGTAAATGCGTTCCCTTCGAGCTATTTTTACGTTTGTTATGTAACAGCGATCGTGACGACGAGGTCTTTCCAACGCGTGGATTATTTTGCTCTCTCGATAAATAAAATCCATGCTACGAAACTTGGATGGAAGTGTCTGATAGCCCGGTAGCGGATACGTAACTTTTTTTAACTTATTTTTCTGTCAAACCACGGGATTTTTACGAGTTAAATCATTAGTAGTGTTTAATTTGAATAAAAATAGTACTGGATACAAAAACTTTTCATTGTTAAATTATTGTATGAAATAACTTCACTTTATTTGTTTCCTGTTTTGATACCATTCTGGAGCGTCTGCTTCTGGTCCGGCAAGAATAGTAACGATTTAACATAGTTTCCTGACAATTTTTTGGTATTCTGCCACAATTTAATTTAAATCTGTGCAGTAAATTTGTAAATAACTTTTGACTCACTTCCTTAATTCTTTTAACTAGTCATTCTTTTAATTCGTTAATAAAATTGTTATATTTATAAATTGATAATGGAAATTATGTACAGGGTGCCTGAAATAAAACACAAATGAAGTTATGTATGAAATGTGAATGTTGAAGCGAAACAGCTGATTTCCCCGGTCGACTTGAATTTTGCAGTCGGTTCAAAATTAAAGTACACCGGATTATTACTTTACACTTTATTAATAAAGTGCTGTGGACGAGTGAGTGAGTGTTACTTAGCCGTACTATCATTTTTAATAGGCAGGTACCACAGTACTCTTTGAAAAGCAATGAGTCACAAAGGTATACGTACTACAAACTGAATAATTAATTGAACATAATACTAAAAACTCGTATTCCATTATAAAATATAGTGAAAACGTTTACATTATTAAAAATATTAAATTGTAATAACCTAACATTCGAAAACAATTATTATCCTTATACATTAGTTTCTATTAACAAATAAATAATACTTGTTAGTAGTAAAATGTAAATGTAAAAAGTTCTGTTTATTCGTTGTCGTTCATTACGGAATAAAACCGCATTAATAGGTAAGTTAATGACCAAAGACTGCGGTAGGTCAAGATTCACTCTCGATAAACCTTTGTAGGTCAGTGGTCAGGAGTAGTCCGAAAAGAAGTTTATATAATGATTTGAAAATATATTTTTTTCACGGTAAATATGCATTTTATTTTTTTAATCGCGTTTTGTATTCTACTCATTTTTCCCCATCTTCATTTAAAATTAATGATATTATGATTTGAATCGCCCTGTATACATAAAATATTTAATAGTTTTTTAGGACACAAGTGTAAAAAGTTATTTTTGATTGCATCGGATTGGTTAAAAATACAAGTGAACCGATCGTGCAAATTTTCTTAAATCAATTTTTTTGAATATTCGTAGCAACGGATTTTTTGCAAATGTCACTGTGACGGCAAGTATTATTCGAATGTCACGACTGAACCGAGACATTATTATACATTTTAAGCAATTGCACAATCCCACAAAAAAGTGGGTTGGTCGTGGACCAGACCAGTGTTTCCCTTAGTACTTTAACCCGCTGTATCCGAATCTAAAGTCAGAATTCCCAGATCAGTTCATGTTGTGATCTCAGTATCAGGACACCTCTCTGGAAAGCGATTTTCGTGATTTCAAAATGATTGAAGTAGCCAGTGACATTCTAATTCATTATCTCATTGCTTCATAACCCCATGACCCCGTAGCTTCATGACCCCCACGACCCCGTAGCTTAATGACCCCACGACCCCGTAGCTTCATGACCTTACGACCCCGTACCTTCATGACCCCACGACTCCGTAGCTTCATGACCTTACGACCCCGTACCTTCATGACCCCACGACTCCGTAGCTTCATGATCCCACGACCCCGTAGCTTCATGACCTTATGACCCCGTAGTTTCATGAACTTATGACCCCGTAGTTTCATAACCCCATGACCCAGTAGCCTCATAATCCAGTAACCCCATAACCTCTTAACTGTCGGGATGTGCGAGGATGTACAACCGCGAAACCCTGTGGGAACATATATCTCATACATTAGGGGTCCGAAACTACATGACTGTGAGTTGGCAGGCTTCTGAATCCCTATAATCAATAACCCCGTAACTCCCTACCTCCGTAATCTCCTAACCCGTGATGTGCGAAAGAATAGAACCATAAAACTCTGTGCATACACACATGGATCACATACATCGGGGGTTCAAAACTACATGACTGTAGGTTGGCGGGTTTTTCTAACCCCATAACCCCGTAACCCGGGGTGTGCGAGGATGTACAACAACGAAACCCTGTGGTAACAGAGATCTCATACATCAGGGCTCTCAAACTGACATGACAGGCTTCCACAATCCTATAACCCTATAACCTAGTAACCCTGGGCTTGCGAAGTTGCATAACCACGAAACCATAAGGATTTGAGTCAGTAATCCTGTTGTACCACCGTAATCCCTTAAATTATCCCCAGCAACAACACATCATCGACTGGCATGTCCTATTGTGTAATTAACTTGGCAGTACCAACACCGACCAATATTAGTGGCTAGTCACTTAATTATAAATCTAATATACTGAAAACGAAACGTTAATCGAACACCTCATGACAATCGTAAGCCAACTAATAAAAATAAAATATGGGAATCGGTCCCATTCTAAAATAAAGATTTCGATAAACAGAATTTGAGTTATGTTGTCTGAAGTAATTTCTTTTATGAAGTAATGTACATAAGTTATGAATCGAAGTGAATTTATGCCCATTAAAATATAATGTGTTACAAAATACCAATCCCTGTACAGTATCGAAACTGTTATCGTCAGCATTTCCGTCAAAACATAAAACATATAAAACTAAGACATTATTAGGTTGCCTGGTGATATTCAAAAGTCTGTATTGACAGAAGATGTAAGCATTCTATTTTTCACTACACAGCTGATGTCGCTTCCGATCTTGGTGTTCTAATGTTCGCTTGTAATAAACAATGGAATTCTTTAGATCTAGCAAATGGAAAAGCCTAGTAACATTTGAAGCCTCTACTCGTATCGTACGTCCCATAAATGTAAAATTTAAGTAACCCCATTGCAGAAGTAAACGAAAATCGGTAATGTTAAATGGTTCTTATCACACCATCGACAGCCCTTGAACTTCTCTTACCGTCGTTCATGCGTACAGGATGACTGCTAATATCTCAAAAATCCCTATATATACTCTTTTTAATTCTAATGAAAATATCTCCGAAGGGGTACCCAGAAATTTACGTTTTTTGTTGTAACTTTAAAACCACCTAATCGGTCGGTGGCCGAGTGGTTTGAGGCGTCAATACTTGAATCGATGAATGCCACTGCACGAGTTCGAATCCCGCTGTCGTAAAACCGTAAATCAGCTATATTCGTTGAGAGGAATTAGGCTCCCTCTCTGCGGGTATGGTAGGGTGGAAGAATCTTGTGTCAATGTGAGAGAATGGTCGGCGTTTGACCATCCCCATAATTAATGAGGTTTTCCAATTTTCCCCTCATTCTTGCACTGAATGGTGATTAGGGCCAACGTAAGTCATTCCTGGGCGTATGTGCGGCCTAGTAAATAATAATATGCCGTCCCCTCTCCCGCACAAGAATCCAACTTCTGGGCGATTTCTTGAGGTTAGAATAAGGGGCAGAGTTATTATTATTATTTCCTTGTATATTTTGACGAAATTTTTGCATAGTGTATTACAGATAAGTGTCCAAGATTTAGTGTTTAAAAAAATCCAGGAAGGGACTGACGATATACTATCGAACCGAAAATATTGTTTTTTATATGATACTTTGAATATCTTCCTTTAAAAAAAAGAACTGTTTATTTAGTTCGATAAACTGGACATTTTCCAAGAAAATCGGTTTTCGAAACAGTAGTAAAAAAATAGTATAACCGCAGCGACAACTATAGTTTAATGTTGTATACATTATTTAATTTTACCAAGTCTAAAAACCTTTAGAAATAGCTAAAGTTAAGGTAAAGATTGAAAATAAATATTTTATGAAACTAATATTCAAAATGAGGTATATGCACGATTGTGCACCACCTTATTTTGAGCATCTAGTATTCTAGTGGGTCAAGACTTATCAAATGCTTTTAATGATCGATAGGTAGATCGAGGCGGACCTGTCTTATGTACACCTAGGTCGCCAGACGTAAATCCACTAGACTTTTTCTGTGGGGTCATCCAACACAACTCATTTATTCATCACCCGCTAATACTAGAAGAGAATTTTTGCTGAGAGTATCGCAAAACTGTAGTCAGATTCGTGACAATCTTGGAATGTTATTGATGTGTCTCAAATTATTTATCTGTAAAAATATGTGATGGGGGTAGACCGGTTTAACATCAAATCTTGGAGTCTTATTTATGTAAATACAATATTCCGAAATTTTATCAAAATATACAAGGTGGTTTGAAAAGTAGGTCCTAAAACGTAAATCTCCAGGTACCTCTTTGGGCCCCGAAATGTCCTTAAGAGAAACATTAAGAAAACAATTAGAGTAAGCCCTAGTCTTATTTTGACCTACGCTATATGCCCTCAAGATGTTAGTAGGGCACCTTGTATTATCGTTTCAGAACTCATGAAAAAAGCTTTGAAATGGATAGATAATTGGTGTACGGGGCAGGCACTGTCAGTAAACCCTGACAAAACGGTCGTAGTACCCTTCACCAGGAGAAGGGATTTAATTGGACTCTCTGAACCTATAATAGGAGAGAGGAGCATTAGGCTTTCCAGGGAAGTAAAATATCTAGGAGGGATACTGGATAATAAGCTTACCTGGAATGCGCACTTGGAAAAAGTGGTGAGTAAGGCGAAGCAGACATTGTGTGTATGCTGTCGCCTTATTGGGAGCACCTGGGGACTGAAACCAAAGATGTCATACTGGTTGTATACGTCGATAGTAATACCTAGGATTCTTTACGGTGCTGTGGTACGGTGGCAAAAAACACAACATACCACAGCGAGGGAAAAACTGAATAGAATTCAGAGATTGGCCTGTTTTGGTATAACAGAGGCGATGGCATCGACCCCGACAGCTGCACTAGAAGTTATGCTAAATCTACCACCGCTGCATATAGTGGTGGAAAGAGAAGCGCGGCTAGCAGCATATCGACTCATGAATAACAACGTCTGGAGGGGTAGTTCCTATTCCAGGATTATAGACACATCTATGTCGGAACCAACTTTTGGGATGGTATCTGACAAGATGGTTCCAAGGTTTCATTTCCACAAGCCTTTTGAGGCTCGAATAGAGGATCAAAGCAAATGGGAGGAAAAGTTTAATACCCTGGAAAGGTGGAGTCTACATGGTTTACAGATGGCTTCAAAATTACCAGAGGGACGGGTGCAGGAATATATATGGACTCAGACCCAGATGGAGTGCAAGCTGGGGGAGTCTGGGGGAGTTTGCTACCGTATTCCAAGCAGAAATTTTCGCGATAATGGCGTGTCTGGCAGAGAATATACGTAGAGGTCATAAACGTAAACTATTCTCTGATAGTCAAGCTGCAATTAAAGCTTTGGGCGCACACAAGATAAGTTCAAAACTGGTGTGGTATTGTTAACAAATGCTAACTGAACTGGCCACCAACAATACAGTCAGACTTTGTTGGGTGCCAGGGCATAAAGGCATTTGTGGAAATAAGAAAGCGGATGAACTTGCTAGGAAGGGATCCGAAACAGAGTTCATTGGCCCGGAGCCCTTCTGTGGCACATCTCCCAGTGTGGTCAGGCGGGCTCTGGGCAAATGGACTGAGACAGAACACAGGAAATACTGGACTTCAAGGCCAGGACATAGCCATTCTAAGGAGCTTATGGAGTATCCTTCGAAGGGAAGAGCGAATGAGCTACTGAGCTTGAATAGAATCCGGCTCAGGAGAGTGACAGGACTCATAACGGGACACTGTCACTTTAGGAAACATCTACATAAGCTAAAGCTTGTAGACAGTCCGGTCTGCCGAGGATGTGAATCGGCGGATGAAACTTCTCTGCATATCCTGGGCGAGTGCCCGGGATTTGCACGTAGCAGAATGGCGCTCCTTGGGAGACCCTATTTGGAACCCAAGGAACTGAGAGAAGTGTCAGCAAGGAAGCTTTTGGACTTTGTAAAAAGGACAAATCTACTTGCTGAATAGGACTAGTAGTGGGACGCACAATAGGCCTAATTAGGCCGCAGTGCTATGGGACTTATTAGGATCAACCACTAGAAGTAGAAGTACAAGAAGGGCACCTTGAGTAAGTGTTTTTTTTCTGAAAATGTTAAAATAAGTTTTATTTTCGTTTATTCTTATATTTTTTCTATTTATTTACGCTTAAATCAATGCGTCGTTCTATTCAAAATTAAAAAAGCCAGGAATTGTTAGATTTCCACCCAGGAGCGAAATGTTTTGCATAAGTAATTGCCCTCATCTCCCCTACGCTGCAGATAGCGATCTTATCCGCGGTCTCATCTGCGAAAACCAACAACATGCAACTAATCATAATAATAGCCGATACTCCGCGTGGCACATCCACTACCATGGAATACGCCATCATACAATGGACTTTCTCTGAATCTATACAGCGGAACCGCCGTCATGTTTTATTAGAGTTGCGTCACCGAACGTCGATTTCTTTTATTTATAACGGATGATACCGAGACTTATCTGCGATGGACTGAATGTATGCCTCATTAATTTGTCCGAAACTTCAGAGGAAATTATTAAAGACTGAGATGTGTAGAGATATATGTAGGTATCTTGCATACATGATAGGCGGTAAAAAAATGCATACAAGACCCAGGATGTGCTTATAAATGTTCTCTAGTTCCTAATTACGTACAGTGAAGAATTAGATGTCATTATTAATCGAAGATTACGTATTTTCAGCAACTGCTTTGGTCAAGCCTGTCTGGTCAATTGAAAAATGATTTTTTCTCCGTTTTTTTACGTCAAATTTTTCAGCTTCTCTTATTGTTTGTCTCTTTTCTGTCTGTTTATTTTTGTTGTGTCTTTGTTCATTTAAATATCAATTAAAGTGTCATGTGTCATATCATTGTCACAACCATAGGCGTAGCCAGAGGAGCAGAGGGGGCACGGCCTCCCCCTAATTGTTGCTGCATGCTGCAAGTTTAAAAAATTGCATTATTATTAGTGGATTCTCCATGATCCAGTCAAACCAAACAGTGAGTTTTTTTAGAGGTCTCCATAAAGCTTGCAGCTTTGGTCCCACCCCAAGCAAAAATCCCAGCTGCGCCCATGTCACAACCTGCAATAAACTTCAAAATACAAACAAACGTCTGTCTAAAAAACTTTAACTGCAGGTGCGAGGTTAGCACTACTATAATATCTATTATTTATAGTCATAGTTTAGTAGAATGCAGAAACTAATTTGTGTATTACTTCTACGCATGGGCACAGAAAACCAAAAAAATAAGTGGCTTCTAGAAGTTCTAATGTGCTTTAACCTGAAATTCAGGTTTATTTGTAAATATTTTGAGGCATTGTGTTACATTCCATATCTTAGGTTAGGTTAGACCACTAAAGTAAAACCCTCTGTGGTTAGGTTAGGTTATAATAATAATTTGAAGATATGTCCCCATACATGGAAAAAACTTCAAAAACACATAAAAATTTTTCGAATCAACTTTACGTTTCTAAAAAAAGAGAACATACGAATATCTAAAATATCCGTTTTAAAACAAATCTTCCTGTTCAATCAATTTGTCTAATTTAATTTACAATAATAAAATAAAATGGGAAATTTTCAAAAGAAGTATGTTTTTTTGACAGTTGCATATAAACAATGAAATATTTATACTTTGCATCATAGTGCATATAACAATCTTATGCATTCTGATAAATTATGACATTTATTATTTTTAATTTTAAAATTAACATTTCAATATGTAATTTCAGAATATTTTTTAGAATATTTTTGGCTGCAATAACATCGTATCACAGTATAATACTACATATATCAAATTGTATTATACTTTCATAAATGCAATGGCTTTAAACCCTTGTCTTATAAGGAACATTTGTATTCACAGAAGTGCATCATAGTAGTATGCTACTTATGCATGTAACTAAATTATATTTAAACTTTTCCACGCACAGTAAAGTTCTTTGCTAAAGGGGCATTGCATGCTTTGTGCCATGTACTTAATGTCGATTAGTTGATGCCCTAGAACGTTGTGCGGTTGTTCTGGCTCCAAAATCTTCTCTTCAATAGATTTTTTCCGGCATTTCCTATTTTCTGTTCTAATTCTTAATCACCCATCTCATCTTTTGGTCACAAATTTTCCTTTCTACCGACTCTATTCTTCATCCATATAGGTTAAAGTAACCAGCTGTGTGAGCGATCACATAGCATAGTATACCTATATAAGCAAGAAGAGCGCCAGAAGAAAGGGCCCTAGCCGGCGGGGCCCAGCCAGGACAAAAGGAGGTCCCACAAAGCCCTACACCGGCCCCTTACGAAGGCTGTCCAGGCCTACACGAGATGAGGCAGGATAAAGAGGGCCATTGAGGCCAATTTCTAGCCATAGAATAATGGCGCGTATACCTATATACATGACAAGGACTGCCAACTTACAAATAATAAACTCAGCATACTCGTGAACTGTTTCCAAGTTTCTGATGCAACTCGTGGCATTTATTTATGCATATTGGTTAAAAAATAATAATTGAAAGATGGAATTATATAATTATAAGTATTTTAAACTCGATTTTATTCCATATTTACAAGCAAGTATCTCAATAATACTTACCCCCGATGCAGCACCCTATCCTCTTTAAGGACCCTGTTTATACAGTGTATGTCATACTGACTTTTTTTTTATTTCTCGTGCAAATTATCCGACATTATAGAAGTTACCCGAGTTCTAGGAATTGAATATAATAATATCAGATATTGGAATTCACAGATTATAAAACACTATTTATTAACTGTGTTGTACAAAATTAATTTTGTAGTTTTTCGTTTCTGACAGTATTACCACTAAAAAGATTTTTCTATGATTCTGTGGTTTGTAGTTTGACTCGTACAAAATAAATCAGTAGATGGGGAATAAATTGTTGCTATTTGCATATTTAAATCGCTACGATCTGTCTTTACGTGTGTAATTGCCATTAGTAAATAAAAATATGTTGTTCTACTTCTTTAACATAGAAAGTAAGTGAAACGTAAGTTTATTTATTGTGTGATTGACTAACAGCTTTAGGTTGAATAGTTTTGAAACATAATTAACAAATTGCTGAAGTGTGGTACCCACATATGATTTTTTGTCGCGTCACATATAGATTAGTATACGCATTGGTACATTATTTAAATCGTTGCTATAATATTTGCACATGGATATAAGATTTCAATTTCTTTCGAGGTTAAATGTTTTCAAACATGAATTTATGATGATTATCATTGCGTTTTGAATGTATTTTGACACTCGTTAACCTGTCATTTATGGATATTACCAGAATATTTAGGACTTTGACAAATGGCATTTAGATACGTTGTGCGTATAACAATGAAAGTAAATATGTAATAAAGATAATATTGTTTATAATCATAATAAATTGTGTTTGTTTAAGTTTCGCAGATAATCGGTAGCAAGTACAGGATGTGGGATAAAAGGTTTCAATTTTTACAACCGTTCATTGCAGAGCATTATTATTTAATGAATATATAAAATATTATTATTATTACAAGGTTCATTGTTTAATAGGCATCTTAGTTTAATAGATTCATAAAGTAAATGTAGTTATATGAAAAAATACACGTTTCAATGCTTCGTATGTATCTTCTTCTTCGAGTAACGAGTAACATGCATATGGTAGAGATAAACGATTTTTACAAAAATTACATGTCTCCTCCCAATAATTTTTTGTAATAACCACCGTAAGTTTAATATAAACGTTTAATAGATCTAAAATAATATAATTTGTGGGAAAATTTCTCACAATTAAACATTCATTATCTATTCATTTTTAAGTATATATTTTAAATGCTAACAGGTCTCCTATGATGCCAGTTAACTAACAGCTTTGCAATAAAAGATACAAACGTGTATTATTAAAACTATATTTTTATCAAAAGGGATAACAAAACGCTGAACAATATCCTCGATGACGATGTTATTTTGTAGACGTAACATAAATGTTGATTACTAGAATGCCGACGTCTCATGTATTTTTTAATTTATGGGAGCCTTGTTGATCTCAGTAGGATTTAATTTATTGAACATAAATTTATCTCAGAACTTATTAAAAATAAAGCTATTAAAAACTGTTTTATACAGTTACGATCGAAAATAACCCATAAATTAATACAGTTCGAAACGTCAGCAAATACAATAATAATTACAATAATTGTTTTATGGTACCAAGTATTCATCGTTTTTCTATGAAATTCTAGATGATTTATTGTCATATATAGATATCTATTTCATTTATTTTAAGAAACAATAAAAAATATTACGATTCTTAGCGTTTCTTGTCGTTATATTTTTCCTCTTTTTTCAGTTACTACAAAATTTGGGGAAAGTCGATCGAACAGCGGACGATATTTTCGATGAGCACCTGCAGAACTACACAAAGCAGCAGAACGCAGCAAATAAACTTCAGAAAGAATTTAGCAATTATATTAGGTGTATAAGAGGTAAGGTCTTTTATTTGTAATGTCGTCGACGGTTAATATTGAAATTAAATATTCTCTTACTTATTTATTTTAATAAAACACAGTGTATACAGAGTGTTTCTTAAGTACAGGTCAAAAATTCAGAGGCGTATTCTGTGGCCAAAAGTAAGGGTGTTTTGTTATATATACAGGGTGTCTCACGGTGACGACCCATTAGAATTATTTCAGAGACTACTTCGATTTGAATTTTGAAAATTTGAGAAACCGGGTTTTCGGGTATGCCCTTCTCAACTAAAATAATGGCGTTATACCGGAAATCGCCATCGACTTGCTTATTTCAAATGGAACACCCTATATATTATTGCAATTTTGGATTCTACGTGTTATTTTACGTGGACTTTTTCCCTATTCCTAAAATTAACCGTTTTCGAGATATTTAATTTTTTCAAAAAATGGAGAGAAATAGTGACTACCTTCAAACCATGTGTATTTTATAGTAAGAAAGACAAAGCAACAATATTTATAGGTAGGATAGCTAGACCCCTAAGCTTTCCATCCACACTTTCTAAGTAGCTTAATTGCATGCAGGGTGCTAGAAATTTAAAGCCGAGTTATGCTTTTCTTTATTCTGATACACAATTTTATTCTCTTTCGAACGATATCAGGGTTCCCTATACCTATCTCTTCTAGTTTTTAAGTTATCTACTATTTTTTGTGTAACCACCTAAAATTATGTAATTTCTTGCGAGGGTAGCTGTGGAATTTTTAACAAAACTTCAAAACAAATAACTAAACTGTCAATTTGTTGTTAGTCTCTTGCAGTGAGAGTTTAATTTAGTGTTTATAAGAAATGGAAAACAATACATATTCAGATGGAGATATTTTAAATTTATTATTCATTCACGGACGTTGTAATGGGATTATAAGCAGAACACGTACAGTTTTTAATGAGACATATCCAAATTTGCCACCAATGAGCAGAAAAAAGTTAAGAAGAATTTTAGCAAATCAACTAGAGTATGGTCGAATTTATGCAGAAAGAATTTTACCAATACCAATAACTTCAAATGAAGATAATGTAATAAATGTGCTAGCCTATTTCAATGTTCATCCAGAATCCTCAACTCGTGCCGCAGAGTATGATTTAGGTATTTCACAGGATGCTAAGAACTAATGATATACATCCATACAAATTTAAGCTACTTTCTGCTCTTCATTCGGGTGACGCCGTGCAACGTGTACAATTTTGTGAAACGATGTTAGTGCGATACCAAGAAGATCCACAATTTTTGCAACATATTATATGGGCAGACGAGTCAAAATTTACGAGAGAAAGTATTTTTAAATAGACATAATACTCATTTGTGGTCATCTGAAAATCCTCATGTTATCCGGGAAAGAAACTTTCAAAGTAACATTTGCGTAAATGTTTTTTTGTCTAATTAAAGATAACCAAATTTCTTACCATATCTACGAAGAAAATTTAAATGCCGACAGATATCTCAATATTTTGCAAATGGTTGTGGCAGATTTTCTAGATGATCTACCTTTAGAACAACTAAGGAAGTGTTGGTTTCTATTAGACGGGGCTCCACCTCACTGTCACAATCAAATCGATCAACAGCTGACTGAAATGTTTGAAGGTAGATGTGTGAGACGCTTAGGACCGTGGAATTGGTCAGTGAGGTCTCCCGACCTCACTCTATTAGATTTTTGTTTGGGGAGTAATAAAGCAAAAAGTTTATTCTACACCCGTTGCTTCAAAAGAGGATTTGATTGCTCGAATACGAAGAGCGTTCCATGAATTGCCCGCAGCTGAAATAGCAAATGTGGTGACTGATGGTGTTATCTCTAGAATCCACAAGTGCTTAGCTGTTAATGGGGGCCATATTGAACATTTATGACTTTTTTAAGTCATTTTTTTATCGTAGTACATTATATTATCAACATACATAATTAAAATTGTGTATTACTATGTATGAAGTTGATTTTTTAGAATTCTTCTTAACTTTATTCTGCTCATTGGTGGAAAATTGGGTATGTCTCATTAAAAACTGTAAATGTTCCGTTTAGGATCTCATTGCAACGTCTGTGAATAAATAATAATAAATAACTGGTGACAATTTAGTTTGTTTGTTTTGAAGTTTTGCTAAAAATTCCACAGATGTCCTCGCAAGAAATTACATGATTTTAGGTGATTATATACTATAAAATACACATGGTTTGAAGCTAGTAACTGTTTCCATTTTTTTGAAAAAAATTAAATATCTCGAAAACGGTTAATTTTAGGAATAGGGAAACTTCATAAAAGTCTACCTAAAATAACACGTATAATCCAAAATTGTTATAATATATTGGGTGTTCCATTTAAAATAAGCAAGTTGATGGCGACTTCCAGTATAATCGGAAGTGGTACGTGAACGCCATTATTTTAGTTGAGAAGGGCATGCCCCAAAAATCCGGTATCCGAAATTTTCAAAATTCAAATCGAAGTAGTCTGAAATAATTCTAATGGGTAGTCACAGTGAGACACCCTGTATTCCTGGACTTTAGCTGTTGCCAAATAATCAATTGGTCTTAATTCATGTGGACAAGCTGTCAAACAAATGACTCTTCATTAGTCTAAAGTAATCCCCTTAAGTTCATCTGGCTTTGATAGGTTTCTTTAAGGCGAAATAATTCTTACTGCTTACTTATACTTAAGTTACGAAATATAATATCTAAAATAAATCATTACACTAATTTGTTTAGTGTTTTGCCAGCGATACTATTACGTTTACGATCCCATTCAAAGATAATTTATGTTTATTACTGCGCTTACCTACCGTAACCTGATTAAAAATTGCATAGCAGGCCTTTTCTCTTTAAGACATTTGGATGAGTTGCGTCATAATAGCAATTAATGTAAATAGTGTTTTGTTTAAAGTTACTCTTTTGTCTCTCACGTTGATGTTAGACTTAATACATGCAATTTAGTACGAAAAATATTCTGTTTTTTTCGTTTACATATTTGTTACCATTTTTTAATAGGAGAAAACTATCAAACTTCACTCGCTAATGAACAAAAAATGTTTACTATAAAAACAAAATGAACATAATATAAACCCATAACAGTTTATTCTATTTGTTTAATTTATTATAGAATAAAATAAATAGAGATAGCTTATTTTTTCTTATAGATAAAATAGTTTAACAAAGTTATATTAATTTACAATTCATTGCTTTAATAAATAACATTACTTCGATGCATTATAAAATAAATTCAAACTCAAGCTATTTTCGCATAGAAGCATTTTACATATTATGTTCAAAATGATGTCCTTCACTAGCAATGCAAAATTTATTTTCCTATTCATATTTTCATACACATTTTGCAGCTGTCGTCGTTTTACTATATTGTTAACTTCTCGAATAATTGCCGTTTTAAAAATAGTATTCAGATATCCAAACAAAAATAACCTAAACGAGTTAGATCTGGCTGGTCATAATCGTTGTCTAATCAGTCAATTATCATTAAATTCTACCAAAGATTGAATTGTTGCTTTTGCAATAGTGCAGTTATCCCATTTTGTTATAATTTCATCGACGATTGGTTGAATGAAATGTCATGAAAAATCACCGACGCGTAAAACGAAATATTGTATTTTAATGTAATGTTGATCTTATTGTTTTAATTTTACCGAAATTTAATTGCCACCGCGCAGAAAATAAATCATTTAAGGCTCTCTACAAGTATCATGATGAACTTTTTGCTATCTATATTTTAACCATTCGAAACATATGGCTTATAAATTATATATTTTGTCAAATGAGGTGTTAAATTGATAGTAACATATGTGTAAGTGCTCCTAAATTTAGTTACAATCTATTCACCTACTTTTTCCAAACGGGAAATGACAGTTCCTAAGTAAGAATACGTGTAATTTTATCCAGGAAGTTGGCGCTGCGTTAGCACATATCCATTACCTACTTTGATTTTCACTGTACGTACTCTTGTTCGTACCAATTACATGGTAGGTAAACTGGTTAGCGTAGAATTTCAAGAAATGCAGATATTTGTATTTTTCTGCTTGCGCGGTACTAATCTTTCTCTTGGATTAAGGTCATTAGAAGAATAAAACTTGCGTTGATACCACTAGTAATAATACATAATTAATACCATATCACTTGTATTATAATCTGGACGAATTAGACCAAACACATGCCTGTTTCAAAAATCGAAACTAACTCCAATTTTATGGGTTTAAAATTATAAAATGCGAATATTATAACATTCAATAATATTCTAGACACAATTTACGCAATAACTGTAACAGTTAATTTTAAAACAATATTTTATACGCCGACCTCTTCTGAGCACGGTCAATAGAATCCTGATCATTTTTTTTTTTTCAATTAAATAATTGACTTTTGTTTTTAAATACGTAAAAAGACATTATTACTTTCAAAATATCAAAAGCATAATGAAATTACAAAAGAAAACGTGAAAAGTCAATAGAAATGTATTTTTCGGGGTCTGGCGATGACTTTCATAGACTTTTGCTTACACCATTCGAAAGAGCGGAAAAAAATAAGTTGATTTAAAAAAAAAGTATCCCGGTAGCTGCTATCTAAGTGCCATAATCCATTTGTTAAGTAAGAATTTTGAGAAGGTGAGCGCAACATGGGCAATATGACGTCACAGCGCTCCCCTCTTCTGGCTACAGCTCAGCCGCGTGTCGAATCCATTAAAAAAAGATTCAGCGTATAAAGGAAGTGTTCCCAAGTTTATTACAAAATGTTAAATAGAACAACCAGAATACCGTTTTTAAGAAAAAAATTTTCTCAGCTCCTATGGGTCGGATCGAGACGCTTTAAAATAAACATTCATGTTTTTAAGCACTATTTGATGTAATTGGTCTGAAATCTGTATATTAAAAAACCGCCGAGATAAGGACCCTAGTTACCGTTGTTTTTGGTTTTTTGTTAATAACTTTTTTATTTTGCTACTTAAAAATCTAAAATTTACGTAAACGAGAGACAGTGTAATTACCTTTCGATCATTTTTTGCCGAATTTCGATATCTCCACTTGGGCAGAAGATATACGCGCTCGTATTTTGGACTGTATAATTTTGCACAGTAGGCCGCCATTTTGAAATTGGGAGTCTGGATTACGGGTGTTTGTTGGGCACCCCAACAGTTATGTTTTCCTGTAGGATCATCAAATTTCAGTCAAATTCGTTATTTTTGTTTATTGCTGAAAATTTTGCACATTTTTTTTCTTCACCGCAAATTTGCGAGCTTTCGCAAAAGCCTATCCTTGTAGCAAATTTCCTCAGAAACAAAATCATGTCGATTAGAGGCGCTTAATTTCGGAGATATATGTGAAAAATTGAAAGAAGAGCAATTTTTTTTTCTTTTGTTATAAGCAATATGACACTCGACCTCTACAAATACACAAATTTAGGCTTTTATTCCGTGTATTTTTTACTTAATTTTAAGCCCATAAAATTTGAGTTAGACCCAATTTTGAATAAAAAACCTAAGTCGCCCGGACTATTATTATAGTAGTAATTGTAGGGGATTATCTTTAAAATATGTTACTTGGAATTTTTGTTTTATAAATTTTACCAAACCATTTAACAATGACGGTTAAAATATACTTAATGTGAATTTTCCCTTGTGAGAGGTCCTAAAACAGGTCCTTGCGGTATTCTAGAATATTGGGGCATATTATTGGATGCCATATTTTTAAAGATTTTCAGAGAATGACATTTGTTTTTCTTTTAGCTGCCCAGGCGGCGTCAAAAACCCTCCTAGAGGCCATCGGCGAGATATACGAAAGTCAGTGGACGGGCCACGACCACCTCTACGGCCAGCTCCAATCCGTGGACATGCTCTGGCAAGACTTCACCCACAAACTGGCGGACCAAGTTCTACTTCCATTGAACACGTACCAGGGACAGTTTCCAGAGATGAGGGTGAGTTTGTGCATGGTGCAAGTGCTGTAAATGTCTCGCAATAAATGTCGGAAACTTTTTGCAAGAATCTCGAGAATCTTACTAATGCATATTTTAACATTTGATATTTCTTTCAAGCGCATTATTATTTTTATAGCGTTACCACATCGCGCCTTGACATTAACATTTTTTTTCCAAACAGGAAAGTTTGTACGTGTAACCTTGAACTTAACTTGCCAAAATAAGCTGTCTGCAAGGAAGACCGTCTACGGTATCGTCGCAATTTCGACTGTGCCGCAGTCGTTTTATAACTGGGGCACCGTTCACCGCAATTTGCACGAGCAATTTACCAGTAGAGCTATCTAGACGGTGTTGCATATTAAATCGTCTCTCTCAGCAGGATAAATTTCACTTATGAACTTTAGTGGAGAAGATCTCCATGGGCGTAGCAAACGTACAGCGGAAAGCAAGAGTAATCATGAGAAATTCATTTTTCGAAAAGTGACACAAATAGACACTTTATTTATTCATTTTTCTGTTTATTTCCATTCGTGCTAAATGCACAGAAATGTTTAAACACGTCCAAAGATAGGAAAAATAATTGAATAAAAAATATACACGTAAGTATACAGTTTACTTTTAAAATAGAATAAAAATAAATTCAAAATATACAGGGTGAATCATTAATAATGGTACACAGCTTAATGGCAGATTGTTAACGTCAAAATATAGCGATTGAGCCAAACATGCCTTAATCAATTGTTGCTCATTTTCGTTCTACAGGGTGTTAAAGTTGAAAGAATATTTTCTTTTTTTATCTATGTTTTAAGTATGTATGGACGATTGTTTTGAAAATTTGTAGTTTTACCTTTTTTTGAGGAGGCAAATACGAATATGCAAATAGTGTTGGGGTCACGTCTAGGGGGCGCTGGTTGTACTGTCCTGTCAATGTAAAAATATGTCTAACTTCTTATATTTTACAATTTTGAATTTTTTAACTAGAAATTGTTGAACCACGTTCAATTCTAAATAAAAAAGGTATA
>NW_019416530.1:59638-159183 GCF_000390285.2 Anoplophora glabripennis | reverse complement strand
CTTCATCCGGGTGACGCCGTGCAACGTGTACAATTTTGTGAAACGATGTTAGTGCGATACCAAGAAGATCCACAATTTTTGCAACATATTATATGGACAGACGAGTCAAAATTTACGAGAGAAGGTATTTTTAATAGACATAATACTCATTTGTGGTCATCTGAAAATCCTCATGTTATCCGGGAAAGAAACTCAAAATAAATTTAGCGTAAATGTTTTTTGTCTAATTAAAGATAACCAAATTTCTTACCATATCTACGAAGAAAATTTAAATGCCGACAGATATCTCAATATTTTGCAAATGGTTGTGGCAGATTTTCTAGATGATCTACCTTTAGAACAACTAAGGAAGTGTTGGTTTCTATTAGACGGGGCTCCACCTCACTGTCACAATCAAATCGATCAACAGCTCACTAAAATGTTTGAAGGTAGATGAATGAGACGCCTAGGACCGTGGAATTGGTCAGTGAGGTCTCCCGACCTCACTCCATTAGATTTTTGTTTGGGGAGTAATAAAGCAAAAAGTTTATTCTACACCCGTTGCTTCAAAAGAGGATTTGATTGCTCGAATACGAAGAGCGTTCCATGAATTGCCCGCAGCTGAAATAGCAAATGTGGTGACTGATGGTGTTATCTCTAGAATCCACAAGTGCTTAGCTGTTAATGGGGGCCATATTGAACATTTATGACTTTTTTAAGTCATTTTTTTATCGTAGTACATTATATTATCAACATACATAATTAAAATTGTGTATTACTATGTATGAAGTTGATTTTTTAGAATTCTTCTTAACTTTATTCTGCTCATTGGTGGAAAATTGGGTATGTCTCATTAAAAACTGTAAATGTTCCGTTTAGGATCTCATTGCAACGTCTGTGAATAAATAATAATAAATAACTGGTGACAATTTAGTTTGTTTGTTTTGAAGTTTTGCTAAAAATTCCACAGATGTCCTCGCAAGAAATTACATGATTTTAGGTGATTATATACTATAAAATACACATGGTTTGAAGCTAGTAACTGTTTCCATTTTTTTGAAAAAAATTAAATATCTCGAAAACGGTTAATTTTAGGAATAGGGAAACTTCATAAAAGTCTACCTAAAATAACACGTATAATCCAAAATTGTTATAATATATTGGGTGTTCCATTTAAAATAAGCAAGTTGATGGCGACTTCCAGTATAATCGGAAGTGGTACGTGAACGCCATTATTTTAGTTGAGAAGGGCATGCCCCAAAAATCCGGTATCCGAAATTTTCAAAATTCAAATCGAAGTAGTCTGAAATAATTCTAATGGGTAGTCACAGTGAGACACCCTGTATTCCTGGACTTTAGCTGTTGCCAAATAATCAATTGGTCTTAATTTATGTGGACAAGCTGTCAAACAAATGTCTCTTCATTAGTCTAAAGCAAGGGTCGGCAACTGGCGGACCGCGGTCCAGGTCCGGACCGCGGAAGGTAAAATACTGGACCGCCAAAAATTTTTTGAAAGTATAAATTACTCAAATAAATTATTTAAAAAATGTTTTTTACGTTTAAGTGCCAACCTTATCATTTTTTCTAGTATTTTACAATTGTGTGAGTGTTTTGAGTTCTTAATGGTTAGTAAGCAGATTAAATTTGAGTTCAAATGAAAATTTGTAAGAAATATGAATTTTTTTTCTGGACCTCGTTAAAAATTTTTAAAAGTATCCGGACCCCACCTAAAATTACTTGCCGACCCCAGGTCTAAAGTAATCCCCTTAAGTTCATCTGGCTTTGGTAGGTTTCTTTAAGGCGAAATAATTCTTACAGCTTACTTATACTTAAGTTACGAAATATAATATCTAAAATAAATCATTACACTAATTTGTTTAGTGTTTTGCCAGCGATACTATTACGTTTACGATCCCATTCAAAGGTAATTTATGTTTATTACTGCGCTTACCTACCGTAACCTGATTAAAAATTGCATAGCAGGCCTTTTCTCTTTAAGACATTTTGATGAGTTGCGTCATAATAGCAATTAATGTAAATAGTGTTTTGTTTAAAGTTACCCTTTTGCCTCTCATGTTGATGTTAGACTTAATACATGCAATTAAGTACGAAAAATATTCTGTTTTTTTCGTTTAAATATTTGTTACCATTTTTTAATAGGAGAAAACTATCAAACTTCACTCGTTAATGAACAAAAAGTGTTTACTATAAAAACAAAATGAACCCCATAACAATTTATTTTATTTGTTTAATTTATTACAGAATAAAATAAATAGAGATAGCTTATTTTTTCTTATAGATAAAATAGTTTAACAAAGTTATATTAATTTACAATTCATTGCTTTAATAAATAACATTACTTCGATGCATTATAAAATAAATTCAAACTCATAAGCTATTTTCGTAATAGAATCATTACATATTATGTTTAAAATGATGTCCTTCAATGCAAAATTTATTTTCCTATTCATATTTTCATACACATTTTGCAGCTGTCGTCGTTCTACTATATTGTTAACTTCTCGAATAATTGCCGTTTTAAAAATAGTAGTTTTCAGATATCCAAACAAAAATAACCTAAATGAGTTAGATCTGGCTACCTGGCTGGTCATAATTGTTGTCTAATCAGTCGATTATCATTAAATTCTTTCAAAGTTTGAATTGTTGCTTTTGCAGTAGTGCAGTTATCCCATCTTGTTATAATTCCATCGACGATTGGTTGAATGAAATGTCATGAAAAATCACCGACGGGCAAAACGAAATGTTTTATTTTAATGTAATGTTGATCTTATTGTTTTAATTTTACCGAAATTTAATTGCCACCGCGCAGAAAATAAATCATTTAAGGCTCTCTACAAGTATCATGATGAACTTTTTGCTATCTATATTTTAACCATTCGAAACATATGGCTTATAAATTATATATTTTGTCAAATGAGGTGTTAAATTGATAGTAACATATGTGTAAGTGCTCCTAAATTTAGTTACAATCTATTCACCTACTTTTTCCAAACGGGAAATGACAGTTCCTAAGTAAGAATACGTGTAATTTTATCCAGGAAGTTGGCGCTGCGTTAGCACATATCCATTACCTACTTTGATTTTCACTGTACGTACTCTTGTTCGTACCAATTACATGGTAGGTAAACTGGTTAGCGTAGAATTTCAAGAAATGCAGATATTTGTATTTTTCTGCTTGCGCGGTACTAATCTTTCTCTTGGATTAAGGTCATTAGAAGAATAAAACTTGCGTTGATACCACTAGTAATAATACATAATTAATACCATATCACTTGTATTATAATCTGGACGAATTAGACCAAACACATGCCTGTTTCAAAAATCGAAACTAACTCCAATTTTATGGGTTTAAAATTATAAAATGCGAATATTATAACATTCAATAATATTCTAGACACAATTTACGCAATAACTGTAACAGTTAATTTTAAAACAATATTTTATACGCCGACCTCTTCTGAGCACGGTCAATAGAATCCTGATCATTTTTTTTTTTTCAATTAAATAATTGACTTTTGTTTTTAAATACGTAAAAAGACATTGTTACTTTCAAAATATCAAAAGCATAATGAAATTACAAAAGAAAACGTGAAAAGTCAATAGAAATGTATTTTTCGGGGTCTGGCGATGACTTTCATAGACTTTTGCTTACACCATTCGAAGGAGCGGAAAAAAATAAGTTGATTTAAAAAAAAAGTATCCCGGTAGCTGCTATCTAAGTGCCATAATCCATTTGTTAAGTAAGAATTTTGAGAAGGTGAGCGCAACATGGGCAATATGACGTCACAGCGCTCCCCTCTTCTGGCTACAGCTCAGCCGCGTGTCGAATCCATTAAAAAAAGATTCAGCGTATAAAGGAAGTGTTCGACTTTACAACGTTCCCAAGTTTATTACAAAATGTTAAATAGAACAACCAGAATACCGTTTTTAAGAAAAAAATTTTGTCAGATCCTATGGGTCGGATCGAGACGCTTTAAAATAAACATTCATGTTTTTAAGCACTATTTGATGTAATTGGTCTGAAATCTGTATATTAAAAAATCGCCGAGATAAGGACCCTAGTTACCGTTTTTTTTTTTGGTTTTTTGTTAATAACTTTTTTATTTTACTCCTTAAAAATCTAAAATTTACGTAAACGAGAGACAGTGTAATTACCTTTCGATCCTTTTTTGCCGAATTTCAATATCTCCACTTGGGCAGAAGATATACGCGCTCGTATTTTGGACTGTATAATTTTGCACAGTAGGCCGCCATTTTGAAATTGGGAGTCTGGATTGCGGGTGTTTGTTGAGCACCCCAACAGTTATGTTTTCCTGTAGGATCATCAAATTTCAGTCAAATTCGTTATTTTTGTTTATTGCTGAAAATTTTGCACATTTTTTTTCTTCACCGCAAATTTGCGAGCTTTCGCAAAAGCCTATCCTTGTAGCAAATTTCCTCAGAAACAAAATCATGTCGATTAGAGGCGCTTAATTTCGGAGATATATGTGAAAAATTGAAAGAAGAGCAATTTTTTTTTCTTTTGTTATAAGCAATATGACACTCGACCTCTACAAATACACAAATTTAGGCTTTTATTCCGTGTATTTTTTACTTAATTTTAAGCCCATAAAATTTGAGTTAGACCCAATTTTGAATAAAAAACCTAAGTCGCCCGGACTATTATTATAGTAGTAATTGTAGGGGATTATCTTTAAAATATGTTACTTGGAATTTTTGTTTTATAAATTTTACCAAACCATTTAACAATGACGGTTGAAATATACTTAATCTGAATTTTCCCTTGTGAGAGGTCCTAAAACAGGTCCTTGCGGTATTCTAGAATATTGGGGCATATTATTGGATGCCATATTTTTAAAGATTTTCAGAGAATGACATTTGTTTTTCTTTTAGCTGCCCAGGCGGCGTCAAAAACCCTCCTAGAGGCCATCGGCGAGATATACGAAAGTCAGTGGACGGGCCACGACCACCTCTACGGCCAGCTCCAATCCGTGGACATGCTCTGGCAAGACTTCACCCACAAACTGGCGGACCAAGTTCTACTTCCATTGAACACGTACCAGGGACAGTTTCCAGAGATGAGGGTGAGTTTGTGCATGGTGCAAGTGCTGTAAATGTCTCGCAATAAATGTCGGAAACTTTTTGCAAGAATCTCGAGAATCTTACTAATGCATATTTTAACATTTGATATTTCTTTCAAGCGCATTATTATTTTTATAGCGTTACCACATCGCGCCTTGACATTAACATTTTTTTTCCAAACAGGAAAGTTTGTACGTGTAACCTTGAACTTAACTTGCCAAAATAAGCTGTCTGCAAGGAAGACCGTCTACGGTATCGTCGCAATTTTGACTGTGCCGCAGTCGTTTTATAACTGGGGCACCGTTCACCGCAATTTGCACGAGCAATTTACCAGTAGAGCTATCTAGACGGTGTTGCATATTAAATCGTCTCTCTCAGCAGGATAAATTTCACTTATGAACTTTAGTGGAGAAGATCTCCAAGGGCGTAGCAAACGTACAGCGGAAAGCACGAGTAAGCGTGAGAAATTCATTTTTCGAAAAGTGACACAAATAGACACTTTATTTATTTATTTTTTTATTTCCAATTCGTGCTAAATGCACAGAAGTGTTTAAACACGTCCAAAGAAAGTAAAAATAATTGAATAAAAAATATACACTTAAGTATACAGTTTACAATTAAAATAGAATAAAAATCAAGTCAAAATATACAGGGTGAGTCATTAATAATGGCACACAGCTTAATGACAGATTGTTAACGTCAAAATATAGCGATTGAGCCAAACATGCCTTAATCAATTGTTGCTCATTTTCGTTCTACAGGGTGTTAAAGTTGAAGTATTTTTTTTTGTAGTAGTCCCTGTATCCTAGTTCAGACATAATAAGTACAGCATTTCCCTGGAGCGCAGACATGTATACGAGGTCTGTTTTACAAATATAATCAGTATGATGATTCCAGGATCCATATAAACGCCAAGAGATTTGACATATTCAGGATTACTTATGTCGTTCAAGTTATGAAGGTTAAAGATCTTTTTTTCAGTCTTGGACATGTTAACTGTCTTTTTATTAGGTACTGAAATACCAGTCGTTTGCTAAAGATTCCCACAAAGGCATGTCATCTACAAAGAGTATGCTCAAAATATTACTGTTAAAAATATTAGGTACTTGGATCATTTACATAAATAAAAAAAGCAAAGGACCCAAGACTGAACTCTGCGGAAAACCATATCTTACTTCCAAGGTGTTTGATTTTGATATAAGCAAGATACTGAAATTTGTTGATTAAATATGAAAATAGATGAAAACCATAACAGTTTTTTTTATTAGAATTTCATGTGAGGCAGTCAAAAGATTTTCTTAAATCTGAAAACTGAGATGTAATTTAAACCTTATAAATGCTTTCAAATACCTTAGCAATGACTGGTACCACTGATCTGTGATTTGAAGAGTCGCTTTGCTTCTTTTTATAAACAGAGACAGCTTTTGATAGTTTTAAACATTTGCGAGAAATCTGGATAATTATTCCCCTCGCGATTACTAATTGTCACATTTTTCTCAAAATTATTGACCGCTCCATTTCAGTCATCGGAGGCTCAATATTACCTGACTGATCCATTAAAACAGCATGATGCGACGTACTACTAGAACCTGGAGTTGAAGTGTCGTAGTAAAGAATCCTGTTGGCTATTTCATTTTTGTTATGTAAACTGTCAGCAACATAACTTTCAGCAATTGTGGCTGATTTCCACCCACCATGTCTCTTGATTGCTAATACATCAACTCCTGTATTTGCCAGTAATGTTGCCGATGTTCTTCGGAATGAATGGCCTGTATATGTTTCAGGATGTTCTAGTTTCAAAAACTGTGCGATCTTATTAGGAATCATAGAAAGGGTATTCTTGCCGACTGACTGGTTGGTTGTAACATCTACCTGCTTGATAGTGCATAAAAAAGCGTGAAATTTCAGTTTTAATTTCCAATCTAATCTTCATATATTTCTTGAGAATTTCTAGGTGAGAAACAACCAAGACGAGAAGTAATTGTAAACGTACGTGACGTAACCATTTTTAGAATCTGGAATTGTAACTACAATAATGTCATATCGAAATTTTTGAAATTGACTTTGTCCATAGTAAGTTTGCATAACTCCTCAGAATGGCATGCACCTGCAATGCCTAAGACCGTCACATTTGACTTTTTCTTTTTTTTCTTACCTTTCAAAAATGCGCTAGCAGTGAAATATCAGAAACACCATTATTTTTGTTCTGGCACCATTCTTTGAAATTTCTATATGCTCGTCTGTAGCGCACTTTCGACTTTTCGGACAATAAAAATTCGCAGTCAGCATTTGCTGCACTTTCTATTTGAAAATCACTCATTTAAAAATAATAATTCAAAACCAGTAAAATTGCAACTTTTATGTAGCTTTATTTATAAACGCCTTAAAAACGACAAAATCCAAACAACCAAGGCGACATTGCAAGATTTCGAATAATGTCAAAATGAATCGATGAATGTCAAAAAATAAAACCTAATCTTTATTTCATGAACCATAAAGAACTGTGGGTGCAGATAAAATGTTATACACCACGCAGCAGTTAAGTATAATTTACCAGTCTCGGACTCTATTGCCGGCCCTCGCTCCGCTCGGGCGCAAAATCGTCCTCGACTGGTAAATAATACTTACCTCCTTTATGGTGTAAATAACTATATTCTTCTAGAACAAAAAATTTACATATGTAAACATAAAGTTGAAATGGAAAACATTCAAATTGAAATTAGTAAAAATAAAACTTTTTCAAGATAAAGTAAATAAGGAAATAACTTTGAATTAAAAAAGAACTGATGTCGGTCAGCTGGCAAAAGTATTAAAGATATAATTAGAAGTTAAGTGTTAAGGAACAAATTAGTGACTAATTCACCTTTACTTTAAAAACGTGTCTCTTGATGGAGATAATATCTGTCCTAGATCAGCCAAAATCGTCGCAGAAGAGCGTCTGAATCTGTGCCTCGTATGCGGCAATATCAAATATGTAGCGATTTCTTTTGAAGTAGTCGTTTTCTATTTTTAGTAAACTTAGAGCAGAATATTGTCGATATGATATAATATGAAATATGTTTCAAATGAGTCCTCCGAGTATGTGTCTTGTTATCAGGAATTTTAATAACAATCAGTCAAACTTCAATATCTTGTACTGACATATTTAGTAGTTATTCTTTTCTACGAGTCTCGTGAAAGCTCATAGTAACCAGAAAAAAAGTCATAATTAGGGAAATTAATGCATCTTCATATAAAACTTGTTGAATGTTTTGATTTCTACTTTGGACCATATCCGACCGATTTACATTTTCAAAAAGAGTTCTAGTTTTTAAAATGTTTTTATGTTAATATATTTCTTTAACGTTACGTAAGTAATTTTTACCATGGGGTAAATTGACTATAATGTCGGTGGTTTCACTTTCACAACAGTGTATTCAAAAGAAGTCAGTAACACATTTTCTTGTAGTTTAATCCTTTTTTTAGTGCTTCACTTTTTGAAGTCACTGCAACACTGTTTCTTCATCGCTTGAAAAATCCATTTCGCTTTCCACTTCATCCATACTTTGGCACATGAGTCCTAATATTTTGACCCTGATTATGAAAAAATCATTTCCTCAAGTCTTTCAACGTCGTGTATAAATTATAGAGTACGTTGTATTGCAAAATTATTCTAACACACAGTCAATGTAACAGAATTTGCCTACAGTTTCCAACGCCTATGAACAACGGATGATGGTCGCACCCACACGCCGCGATCGGTGGGATATCGTTACCGTACGGGATGGCATTTCGTTAAAGAGCACTTGAAATCGTCGAACAGGGAGAGGAGAAATGGGCACTGGAGGCAATTAATGGCGGCGTAAATATATGAATATTTATTAGGTGTCAGTTTATACTACCGTTTGATTGGAAAGGCCTTGGGCGGCCTTATAAGGGTGAATATACTGGTCCCTCGCTGTCCGTGGGACGGAAAGTGAAAATATGTTAATTTAAGGCGGGCATTTGTCGTAGAGCAGAACAGAAATAGATATTTCGGGCGGAGGAATTGGCACTGTGAATCGAAAGTCGCGTTAAACGAGATAAATAGCTCGCACAGGTTGTTTCTTGATGAATTGTACTACTGTAATAAGTATCCTTTGAAACATACATCACAAAAATTTAATAAATTTCGTCGATTTAATGTTGGCCATTTGTTTATTTTTTTTTGCCAACCGAGCGTCCTGTTGCTACATTAATGTCAGAAGTCATTGACACAGATTCACAAACTAAACACAGTGCTTTAAAAAAGTAGTAACAAATACTTTTTATTAAAAACTTAATTTTTATAAATATTTCAAATTCACGAGATTAAATAAGTATTTTTATTTTTTTTTGTATTTGATAAATAAATACAGTTCATCATAAAACAGTATTTTTCATAATAAAGGCATCAATTTGAATTTAGTATACAGGGCGTTATTTAAGTACAGGACCAAATTTCAAAGGTCGATTCTTTGAGCGATTCTAAGACGAAAAGTTTATATAGACATAGGTCCGGTAATGCCTCGTTTTCCAGCTACAGCGTGTTAAATTAAAAAAAAAAACGTTTTTTCGTAAAAATCTTAATAATCCTTTAGCCGATTTTGTTGAAATTTGGCAGTGTTATTTATGGTAGAAAAGGACTAATTTGGCCCTAACTAGATTAAAATTATTAAGTGCAGTGGCGTCCCGTGTGTACTTTAACCAATATTTTTGACAAACAAAATGTTCACCACTGACTTTTTTTATACTTTTATAATTTTTTTCGCATTAAGCAACTAAAAATACAACTTTTTCGTATCTTGCTTCCTTTTTTGGAGAAAAATACATAAAAATCATTTTATTGCATGTCCATGGCCAACTAAATAAAAACATTTTTTTAATAGTTAATAAAACACAAAATTTTTTTGTAGCTAGCACTAATTTTTATAACAATTTCTAAGACTAGAATAGACTATTGATATGGAAAAAAATAACAGATACAATCTAGTTTTAGATTTTTACGAAAAACCGATTTTTTAACACCCTGTATTTATCTCTAGAGGTGGTTTCACCAAATTTTGTTTATCCCTTTAATTTTTTAAGAAATAATCTTTTTCAATTCTGTATATTTAATGTTCTTTACTCAAAAACATACTTTTAGAGTTCTTAAATTATAAAATGGTGGAAGAAATTATTTATTTACGCAATTATTTTACTGCCAATTTAATAACAATATTTCTACCTGCAATTTATAACGTGTTGGTAATGGTAATGAACTTTGTATCTTTAATTATATGAGCTGTTTGTTCATTGCGTAAACAACTAATGATAAGCGTTAAATTTTTTGCCTGTATTTTAAAAAGTTTAAACATTTAGCTACATTGAACAGGATACTTTTGATGCGTATTCAAAGTTGCAGAATTATTTTTCACTACTGTTTCCAAATATACTTGATATTTCGCACCATTATTGAAGAAACAATCGCCAAATCTGCCAAATCTGGAAGATCTCCCGCTTCTAGCCGACTCGATCGCGTCCAGCTAGTACATGTAGAAAACGTATGCAATATCCTTTTGTATCGGGAATAATGGCATATCATGCATCAGTAAATGTGGTTTGTTCTATATTGCTCTGGTTTGTTGGCGTTTAAAAGTGAAACCGCAACACAACGCCGGTGGCTTGCGTAACATTATAATTATTCATATATAAATTCCTAAAATAATTTTACCGTACAAAGTACAGCTTATGCCATAAGCATATAATAGTGTAAGTGTATTGAAATACTCTTCTTACACAGGAATAAAGTAATTACACGCACATACAAAATAACGTCGAACGTTGGGCGCCAAGACGTAGATTGTGCTTTCGGTGCAGACGAGCTATTTGCTTCTCATATAAGCATCGTCGTAGATCCTCATAGTGGGATCGGTGGAATCGAATTGTTTAAGGTCCTTTTTCACCGTCGGTGCTAGGTCGTCCTTCGGTATTTCATGTGTGTCTCTCTTAACTTGAGACCTTGAGGTCGCCAACAAATGAAAATGTAAATTACAATCCTCCGCCATTGTGGCGCTCGATAAGCTCAGGTGGAGGAAGTCCACGATCTAATTTTGAGTGGTTGGTGTGACCTAAAAGGCCTTGGAAGCAGTGACACTTGCCTTCTTCCAAATTTAGGCAATTTTGGAAATATTTATGGTTCTTTTTGTTTGTTTACCCTTGTATACCACTTTACGAGTCTGTTCACTGTCTCTTGCACACTAAAGTTTATGCACCGTTGTACGGATTCCGTGAAGTGCCTGTACGGAATCTTGTAGAAAACTTAAATTGTGGCGCATAGCTGGTAGAGCGTTAAGCTCGAGTTTATGAATAACTCAGATTGCGGTTTCAGATATATTATAATTTATTTGTGCTTTGGTATGATACTACAGAAATGCAGCGGTTTCAAATGCGAATTCTTTTGCTTGTCGAATACACACTCTGGCCAGGCACATATATCCTGGTTAAATGACTGCAATTGACTAAGATGCGCGTTCACTCGCCGGCGTGGCGGGATGGATTCCGGTAGTATGCTTGTTACGAGGTCCGGTTTAGTGTCACTCCATTCTGGACTGTGTTTCTGGCTGGTACGGCGGTCTGTGCGAAGTTAGAAGTCTGAAATTAGACAATGTTAGTGTGGATCCGAAAGTGTTGTCGAAGGTTGAATTTGAAGTCAATATTTTTCATTGATTTTTCAAGTGAGTTGAAAAATTTTTCCGACTGGCTCCCGTTGGCGACTTCTGGGGTAGGTTTGGCACGAATTGTCGTAGTAGTTCGATGGAACGGAGGACTCTCGGCGTAGTATTTCTCGTCCGGTCGGCTCGATGGTCGAATTTAGGAAACATCCGCGATTTTATGGCGATGTTATTGGAGATGTACAGCACTCGTCCGCTTGCTTGTCGAGGTTGATGTAGCGGTCTCTAGAGCGATTACATGGCGAAATATTCGGAAGATCCGCGATTCAATTCTCTTCTGGTTGTGGAGCTCTTCTGAATGTTGTATGTAGGTGGCTGAAATCGCATCGTGAATCTTATTTTGACTGGATTATAGAGGGTATTGGAAACATAAGCAAATTTGATAGTTCCACGACATTAACCTATGTACATGATCCGAGTAGGTAGATCACCATATTGGAAAGCTCCTTTTTTGTTTTGAGAGTTAAATGAACCATTGTCAACACAAGTTAAACTTATTGAACATATTATAAATTCATGTAAAATACAAAGCTTCGGTGATTCTTTTAACAATGTATCGCTTTTTGGAAGTGGTTATAATATGTTTAAAATTCGAGATTGTTGTTGTGGTAGCTTCAGAGGTCACGCTTTCATCGAAAGTTATTTGCTTTAGAGATTTTATACGGAACAACTTAGAGAGCATCATTTACATATTTCTGCAGATTCGTGTTTGAATTTGTAATGAGTCTCCAAAATTTTTTACATTCGTCGAGACGCAAAAATTTTAGGGTGGCTGCAAAGTGGACGGTATATATTACCTATTCAACATACGTAACATGTCCAAGAAAAACAATTAATAAAATAAACCCTTAAGCCAAAAGATTTGCATAATTTTTTCCTGTATTTTCTCAAGGACAAATTGTGTACTATTTCCAGCTAATTCGTCATAATTGGTTGGTGAAAATATAAAACGAGTATCATTAACGGCTTATCGGCTTTAAGGGATTAAATATCGTTTCAAGAACAGTCTGCTCAAGGTTATCAGCTAGAAAACGATTTTTATTATATTTTTCTGTATTTTTGTTCTGAATGCCATATTGATTGTGTTTTTAGATGACAATTTTCTTCTTGTTTTTCCGTAGAAAAAGATAGACAAGAGGGGCAGGAAGCTGGTGGACTACGACAGCCAGAGGCACAGCTTCCAGGCGCTGCAGACGAACATGAAGAAGAGGGACGAGGCTAAGATCGCGAAAGGACGGGAACAACTGGAAGAAGCCAAAAGGACCTACGAAATAATGAACTCGGAACTGCACGACGAACTGCCTGCCCTATACGACTCCAGGATCTTGTTTTTGGTGACGAACCTGCAGTCCCTGTTTAACGCGGAGAACGTTTTCCATGGAGAGTGCGCAAAGGTAAATTGATAACCTATTTAAAAAAAATTACCATTAATAGTACCAGTATGTTTTAATAACACCTTCTTTCAAAGTGGATTTCTATTTTAGCCAATACCGTCTCCAGATTTGGCGTCATTGATTTTTATTTTTGTCTCCGTAAAACTGGCAAAATTTCTGTAAAAGGCATTCCTTTGCATTAAACTACACGCTATTTATTCATATTTATATCGAGGAAAATTGTTGCTTTATTAAACAAAGTAAATAACTTTTTTCTGTAATTAACATTAAACTTACAACTAAATATGTCTTGCATAAAACACCGTCAAGGATATCCTATATTTGCAATGAATATTTTATTGAAATAAATATATTAAACAAAAGCCGCCGAGCATTAAATTGAAAAAGCTTACAACATGATATGAATATTTATTAATAATTACTAAAACTTTGGTATTTATTTGTTATATTGTGTGTAAAAAAGAATTTCAAATTTTTAAATTAACGTAAAGGTCAGTTGTCAAAGAAATTCACTCTTTTTCGTCAAAGTAAGGAATAAGGAAAAAATGAATCAAGGATGATTTTGTTTTATGCTCATTTTCTTATATTTTTATGTTCTTTGTATTTCTTGTATTATTGGTCTTTGTTCGTTTTCTCGTTAGGTATTTGGTGAATTAGAGGCCATTGTTGACAAACTAGCCACTGACAGCCAACGAGGGTCCTACAGTGTGAAGAAGACCAACGGCGCTAGTCTTCCTCGTCCTTCCAGTATCATCAAGAATTCACCCCAACTCATAATCAATAATAGGTCACCGACTAACTCAGCCCGAGGTATGCAGTGCAATTTTTTTTATTACCTTTATTTTTATATCGACAGGAAATTTAAAGTGGAAAAATAAATCTGTTTTTACTGGATTTGAATCAAAATAATGATTGGAAACTAATATCATGGAAAATAGAACGTGTCTCATCAAATATTTACCTCCTGACAAAAGTAAACAGTCCGAGGTTTATTTAATTAACACATTTCGGAAATGTGTTAATTTAAGTATTTTACATTACAATGTTTCAATACAATCTTGAGTTGTTAAAATATTGACACCAAAATCTCGTTGGAAGAAAAACACAAAGTTTTTCATAAATTTCTAGACAAAAGGTTTTAATTTTTTTTAATTAATATCTGCTTAGAATTTCCTGTCCTTTGTATAGCTTTTTAATGTAATTAATTGAAATAGTACGGTTTTGTTTTGTTTGACTTCATTCGTAAGCAGTTTAAAATATTTTTAATTAATTAAAAGGCCCTTGAAATATTTTAAATTGCCTCGTATATTTATAACTCATAATTCTAAAAAGATGTCCTTTTTAACTTTAGCACCTTGCAAACGTATTCAAACTATTTTAATAATTTCCATCTTGTATTGGTTGAGAATTAAAATTCCTGCCACAAGCTGATTTGTAAATAGGGAACGATTAAACAATAACCGAATATAATCGCAGTGGTTGCAGTCATCACATCAGTAAATCTGTTACATCAGAATCGCTATTAATAGGATAATTAATCGATTTATATCGTCAGTAAATAGACGTAAACAGTTGACACTCCTCATCATTCAATTGTTTGGCGTGTAATTTGGCCGTAAATCACGAATTTGTATCAATCGGTTCAGTTTATTATAATTTAATAAGACATGCCCTCTAATTTGCAAATTTCAAGCTTGATAGCTTGTAAGATTGCACTGTTAACGCTACATGGATTTATTGAAGTCTCATAACATTAAATTATCATGGAAGGCTCCAAAAAGGTTGCATATGCAAACCAAACAGTTTCATCATCCGCAAAAATAAAGTACCAAGAGATGGTGCTATTTTTGTCAAACAGGTGATCACTGCATAGGAAAAACAAAACAATTTTGAACATTGTGGATATAATTGGTATTTCGTATTACTGTTATTGTATTCTATATTATTTCTTATATTTTATTTTGTAGTGTGAATTATGTAGAATGCCTTTAGGTCTTGCAGACGTCTTAGCAAAAATTATAGTTGCAAGCATGTCAAAGTTTTTATGTGTGTAAAGCAGGGCATATAGTGTCATGTCAGGTTAAAGAAATATATAATTATGCCCTGTACACTCAGCAAAAGAATTAAAGGCGCAGAAAAATTTCGAAATTTTTTTTTATTATTATGAGTTCTAAATGTACCTCCTCCATGTGCCGTTCATCACGATGTTTTAAAATCCATGTCGTCTTGCTGTGTCTAAACAAGCGTGTGTGTTTTGCAGCTGAAGACCCCCCGCAATCCCCAACTAAAAAAGACTCCCCCACGAAAACCGAACCCACCCCGCCATCCACATTAAACTCTAACGAGAACTGCACCCCTCCCTCCACGCCCACCAAACTCGACGAGAAACCACTCAGCCCTCCCTCTCCCCCTCTCAAAACCGTCGAGCTAAATGGAACTTCAACGCCCGATGGCAAAAAATCCCCCTCTCCTGAGCCAACCGCTACCGACAAGCAAGCTATTAACAATGACACTAAGCATGTCGAAGAGCTGTATGATATACCCGTGGGTGAGTATGTTACTAAACATTTGTTAGTCGCATGCGCTCATTTTAACTCTGTTTTGGTCATAATTTAGTTTTTTTTGAAAGAGAATGGTAGTTTGTAAAGCTCAAAAAGTATATTTTCGTATCGTAGCTAAAAATTAAACAAAATTAAGTTTCTCTTTTAACTTGAAAGGTTTATTTTGCCAGATTTTTTGTGAAGTTCATTTTTTAAAACATGTAGAATATTTGTGATCTAATTATCTTAGTAACTCGAATTAAACAATCGCACATCAACATAAGTGATACAGACTGTCAAATGTCAGATTTCATAACCTCAAATGTCATATTGTACCTCTGTGCAATATATTTTCTCGTAAGTTATATTTTGTAAAGTTTGTTTTTTTAAATTGTGGTCTAATTATCTCAATAATGAAAACGGCATATCGATATCTTCATTTGTTTGAGTTTTTCAATTTTTTTTTTGCTTTCTATGGTGCCATATAACCTTTTTCTCTGCAAAAATATGTTTGCAAAGATACGTAGAATACAGTGGTGTACACAATATTTTTCTATACTTCCAGTTCTTCAAGGAATATGATAAAAATAATTGTTTGATATTCAATTGTTTTCTAAAAAAAAAGTGTGCCATGCGTGTATTTAATGTATCGATGAAAACAAAAAATAGATTGTACTCTGAATTCTATCAAGGGAACAATTGATTTACAAAAAAAAAATTTCCATTGAAAAAAATAATAAGTTTGTGTTATAACTCTTCTGTGTTCTTAATCTTTACAAAAATAAAATAAAAGACCAAAATAGAAAAACGCTTATCTCTTAAAAGAATCAAGATGCGATTTTCCAAATTCAAATTTTCTAGAAATTCGAACTATCTAAACTACATTTTTTCTATTTTTCGGGAAATAGGAGATACCCCCTGTCTCTAGCAGCATATCTTCTAAAACTATAATTCGCTGACTTTATGCAGAGGCTTCTATAATACAAGTTACATATTGTATTTTGTTGCGATGGCAAATATTATACGAATATAAGATGATTGACATAAGTAGCGTTGTGTCTCTATGAATTAATATGTCTGCGCATCACAACAGTTGTCATTTTTTTATAAAGAATGTACTATTTTCAAGAACACCTGAAGCATACTATTCGGTTCACCATCATTGAATTAGACAGTTGCACATCAAAAGTGATGCAAATTGTCAAATGTCAGATTGCATAACCTCAAATGTCATATTAATATATATTTATTTTTTGTACAATATATTGCTCTTTATTTATATTGTACGAAGTTCATTTTTAAAACATTTGAAATTTTATGGAATTTTGTGGTCTAATTACCTTAATAGGTAGAATCAGATGATTGCACATCAAAAATGGTACAAATTGTCAAATGTCAGATATTATAACCTCAAATTATTTATACAGTACCTCCCACCTTACAGAGAAGTTGTACAGTAGGCCATCGTTGCATCATTGAATCATCAAAAGTGATACAAATTTTGAAACCTTAGATTTTATAACCAAATTTTACGTTATCTATACGTTAAAGTACAAATTACACAATTCGTGCACATCAAAACTGTAGAAATTTGTTTATACTATACACACTAGCCCGGTCAAAATAGACATTCAAGGTTACAATAATTCGCATAAAGCTGAAAATTGGTACGAATGTTGGGAACACCGTTATAAATTAAATGTGAAATGTCCGCATCGATCCCACATCTGCAAAAAAAAATTATTCAAAGTCAAAGTTCACAAATATGGGCTTTTTACATTTTTCAGCCAAATGGTAAGTTTTATAAAAATTGTTCTTACACTTTTTTTTCTAAGAGTCACCATTTCTGAGATATAGCGATTCAAAACGTTGAAAAAGTTGTGTTCTCCATAATATGCACACGTTTCCACGTCACCTGTGAGGTAGTGTACTTGGCGCGTTTTTTTTTAACATGGTTTCCCCGGTGGGCCTATTCCACGAATTATTGTGGTCCTTAATTAAATAATATTGTATTAAATAAAAAATGGTACTATTGGAACTGATGAAAGCGGTTTGAATTATGAGTAATTGCGGAAAACTATTCATCTGATAATTATCAAATGGAACTTCAAGTGTAATGTCTTCTTCTTCTTATCTTCCTCCTTCTTCTTCTTCTTCTTCTTCTTCCTGCTGGATACAAGTAAATTGTTCTAACAACGATGCATCAGATGTCTCCTCGCTGATATCGTAAGAATTCTCTTCTGATGGTGATTCATCATTGGAGCACGACTGGCCTTGACAACTGGTACACGCTAATGAACAAAACAATCGCAGCTTTTTTGCAGCCGCACTTAGCATACACCTTTTTGCAACTGCAGAAAGGGGTGCTCCAATGTTGAATCGCCATCAGACCATGTTAAAAAAAAACGCCCGAAGTGCACTACCTCACAGGTGGCGTGGAAACGTGTGCATATTATGGATAACATAACTTTTTCAACTTTTTGAGTCGCTATATCTCAGAAATGGTAATTCTCAGGAAAAAAGTGTAAGCACAATATTTATAGATAATTGCATGGTCTACAATTTTTGTCAGATCTATTTTTATGATAAAACTTACCGTTTGGCTGAAAAATGCAATCAACCCATATTTGCGAACTTTGACCTTGAATAAATTTTTTTGCAGATGTGGAATCGATGAGGACTTTTCACATTTCATTTATAATGGTGTTCCCAACATTCATACCAACTTCAGCTTTATGCGAATTATTGTAAGCGTACCACTATTTTTTGAGCTACTTTGCCGCGTTACACGCTGACTTTTTGTTTCAACAGCAACAGCATTTCGACTCCACTGAGCATTTCTTTGTCCTGTAATATCCGCTTGAATTAATAAAAAACAGAAATATTCTCACTGCGCTGAGTGCAAATAAGTCAGTATCATGAATAAATCAAACACTAGCCAATGTTTGGAATTTATTTTTTTAAATTGCAGCCTAATTGTCTCAGTAGGCCATCATTGAATTAGACAGTCGCACATCGGTAGTGGTATAAAGAATCAAATGTCAGAATTTTATAAACTCAAATGTCACATATACTTTTTTTTGTACATGTTTTCTCTTTATTTATGTTATATGTAAATAAATTTTTAAAACTGGTATAATTATCTCGGTAAATCGTAATTGAATTAGACAGACGGACATCGAAAGTGACAGAATTTGTCAAATGTCAAACTGTATAACCTCAAAAGTCAAATTGTACCGTTTTTAAAGTTCACGGCTTACTTTGTTGAATTTTCTTTTACATCCTACCACGACCTTTACTCTAAAGGTAAAGCTTTAATTTTAACGCCCCCGTAATTTTTTAAGGTGCCAGCACCGAAAACTTGCCCCCAGGCGTCCTTTACAGAGTGAAGGCGACGTACAAGTATAACAAAGAGGACGTGGACGAGCTGTCGTTCGAAGTAGGAGAAATTATTTCTGTAGTGGAGTACGATGATCCCGAGGAACAGGTAATTTCAGCAAAACGATCGATAAGAGAATGTCGCTAGTAAAATATTTCATTTTTAGGAGGAGGGCTGGTTGATGGGCATAAAAGATAACGGGGAAAAGGGGATGTTCCCGGCCAACTTCACCAGACCCCTGTAGAGCTTCTGTAGATTGTTAAGGGTCAATATCAGTTATCAATTTTTTAAATTGCAAGTACGGGCGCGTGTTTTGAACGCGCCCATTTGTAAAGAACAAGTAAGTGCCTTATTCATGATATATTTTTTATAGTTTTTTTTTTATGTTGGATTTTTGTTTAACATCGAATAATTATAACCTGTTAATTTATTTTTAATGGTATTGTTATCTCTTTGAGAATCTGTATATGTATAAATACTCAAACCTACACCATATATATATATATCCGCATTTCTCTTGGTTCTTTTCAGTTTTTTTTTTTTGCGTAGCCTTAAGTGTAACATTGTTAACAAACAGTAGACTAGATCTTTACAATTTATTTTAAAGCATTTTTCTCATGTATCGTTTTTGTATTTTCGGACGCACTATGAACATTTTTAATTTTTTTTTTAATCTTCCGACTGCTGGTGTAAATTTGCTCAAAAATTTGGAGAGTGTACGATGACGCTAGTATAAATGGACTTAAGTGTATCTAGTCAAGGAGATCGAGTCGAGGAAACGGCGGCTTTTCTAGTGCTCCCAAAATTTTATCGATAAACTTTCCTTTGCTTGGAAATGTTCATATTTGTGCCTTATACCCTTAAATATATATACAGTATATATTACTTGTTGTGACGGCCCGCGGTGGACTAGAATCGTAGCGGCGCTCGTATTGTCTTTCAAATTTTCAAATTTTATCCGAGCTAGGGTCGGTTCACCGCGGGCGTCTCGTATCTGCTGTACTCTGGCTAAGGAATGTTACTATATGTATTAAATATTCTTGTGCGATAGATATTAATTATTTTTATTCCTTTAATTATGTTGTAATATTTTATTAACTTATTCTGTAGAGTGTATGTTTGATTTATTTTAAAATAAAGAAAATTACCTAAAGCGACACATTTTTATTTCTTTGAGATCCCTCGAAAGAAAACGCACTGTCTATGAATGATGATGTAAAAATTTGCATTGAAACTCGCGTACAAGGTGTTGTTATGTAAAACGAACCATTACTACCTAGTAGCACTATTGACTGATTTTCAGGTGTTTCTTATGAATTCTTTTGATTAGAATTTGTTCAAACTGACATTATTTTACCAATATTTTGAACTACATTTACAAATTTTTGAAAATGCCGAAGTTAGAGGCTGTTTTCCACCAGAGGTCATCATCCGAGTTGGTTGTTCACGGGATATGTGGACGTCACAATTCTGATCTGGAAGCAAAATGGTTATTGTCCAGCATTATTAACATGTTTTCTAAGAATTTGAACCTTATTGCGAATCAAAAATTGTGAAAATTGAAGTTTTGACACGTGTTTAAAAAAAATTATTGATTTTCACCATTTTTTTTTTTTTCACTTATTTTGAATAAAAAACCCTTAAAATTATATCATCCCAACTGTTGGTTCACGTTCTTCGTAATTTCATAAAGAAACACACTTTCAATTTTCAGACCGATCGGTTCATAACCTTTTGAACTAGAGTTCCCGTGAACCAAAAAAATGTCGTTTAGAGAAAAACGCTTTTGGAGAATTCTGAAAACTAAAAATTTGAAAAAGTTGCCAATAATATAGAGTATTTTCCGATCAATCAGCGTCATCAGCGATTCCAGCACCATATAACAGTCCTTTTCCTTCCTCGTAGGTATCATTCTGGGCTTGCATCAGTTCTGTTCTTGCTTAATAAGTGATAGACTAACTTGAACAAGCGATCTACCCTACTAGGCTATTGAATATAGGATTTTAAAAGGAACTATGACGTTCAAGATATTTTATTACATGAATCGTTCAAATGGTCATTTTAGATGAAAAAACTGCAGAGTGCTATTAAATTAGAGGATGGAAATGGGGAAGTTTCACTTTTTTTTTATTTTATTAAATTCCTTTCATCGTAAAAAGTCAATTGCCACAAACACGGCTGACTCTACGTCACGATCCGGTATCGGTCCAAATTAAACGATTCGTGTAGAGTCGTGTTCTGTAGTCTGTCTCACTCTTATTCATTTGTGTTTATGCAAACTACGTGTGCCGAATAGATTTTATATTATTTACTTTTACTTAACACAATATTATTAATTATTTTAAAAATTGTACATTCTATGGCTACAGAAGCTCGATTTGTCCAAGAGCAATCTGATAATTTGTCAAAAATAGATTTTCTATAAAATATGTTTGCATGATTTCTTCCTCATTTTCTCATCCTTTGGTACATTAAATAGATTGTTGGGGGCAGTTAGTGTTGTGGAACTACACATGGGTACTATAATATTTATATTCAGACACTGTCATGTTTTTCACGTTCTCGTATTGTAATTCTGATCCTGAAGCCGCCACGCATTAAAGCTGCCTGGGTAGATATCGTGAAAATGTTCGTAGACTATGAAAATTAACGAAACTTGTCTTTAAATTTATACACTAAAACTAACTACTCAAAACTACTCAGAATTCAATGCGAACACAAACTAATTCATCACAAGATTAGATGACACCAATGTAATGACAGCGCCAGCCTCCCGCGTCTTGACAGTCTTAACACTCATATACCGGATCCTGATGTCACAAATTGCTTGACCAATTAGGGACCGTTTTCGCCCACCTAATTATATTCAATATTTTAATCATTAATTACATATTATATTATCATATTAATAATTAAGTTTAAAGGGGTTTTACATATAGAAACATACTTTTATAGCAATTTTCTGCACTTTAAATAAATTTTGCTTCAAAAGAAAATTTGATGCAACTTCCTCATTTAGATTTAGAAGATAGGGGTGAAAAAGCACATTTGCAGTTTTTTAAATACAGGGTGGTTCAGATTTTAATAGACAAACTTCAGGAAACTATCACTGCTCTATGAACATAGGCGCAGAAAGCCACCTTTTATGAGATACAGGGCATTGAAATTAACAATAATATAAACAATTTTTCTTAAATATCTGGAAACGGCTTTATCAAATTTATCCAAATTTGGTACACATTTTTTTTCAAATATTTCCCTTAGTTTTGTATGCACATAGTTCAAATTCAGACCAGTGGCGGAGAAACAAGGATGTTCTTTTCTTATTTAAAGTAAAACTTCTACGCTACTGAATTAATTAGTAATATGAATACATTTTATAAAGGTCTGAAACATTCCGGATGAAAAAACATGCTTTTATTTTTATCGAAAAGTGAATGGTTTACGAGTTATGAAACATATTATTCAAGTAAACAAAGCGTTGAAATCGGGAAAAATAAAACAAATGGGTGGGCCAAATTGTAATAGCCAAACTTCGTGAAAGTTTTAAATAACAAAAAATAACATCACTGTTCTATGAACATAGACGCAGAAAACTACCGTTTATGAGATACAGGGCGTTGAAATGAACAAAAATAAACTATTTTTTTTTAAATTTGGAAAACCGAGTCATAATATGTCTCATAACTCGTAAACCGTTCACTTTTCGACAAAAATAAAAGAGTGTTTTTTCATCCGGAATGTTTCAGACCGTTGTAAAATGTATTCATATTACCAATTAATTCAGTGGCATAAAAGTTTTACTTTAAATAAGGAAACGATATCATTTTGTTTCTCCGCCACTGGTTTTTGAATTTGGACTGTGTGCATACAGAACTAGGAGAAATATTTGAAGAAAAGTTTGTACCAAATATGGATAAATTTGTGAAGCGATTTTCCAGATATTTTAAAAAATTGTTTTACTTTTGTTAATTTGAACGCCCTGTATCTCACAAATGGTGGCTTTCTGCGCCTATGTTCATAGAGCAATGTGATGTTAATTTCTGTTGTTTAGTGCTTTCTCAAAGTTTGTTTATTAAAAATCTGGACCACCCAAATTCGTTTTATTTTTCCCTATTTCAACGCTTTATTTACTTGGATAATATGTCTCATAACTCGTAAACCATTCACTTTTTGACAAAAATAAAATAATGTTTTTTCATTCGGAATATTTCAGATCATTATAAAATGTATTCATATTACCATTTAATTCACTGGCGTAGAAGTTTTACTCTAAATAAGTAAACAACGTCCTTGTTTCTCCACCACTGGTTTTTGAATTTGAACTATATGCATACAAAACTAGGGGAAATATTTGAAAAAAAATGTGTACCAAATTTGGATAAATTTGATAAAGCCGTTTCCAGATATTTAAAAAAATTGTTTTACTTTTGTTAATTTCAATGCCCTGTATCTCACAAATGGTGGCTTTCTGCGCCTATGTTCATAGAGCAATGTGATGTTAATTTCTGTTGTTTAATGCTTTCTCGAAGTTCGTTTATTAAAAATCTGGACCACCCAAATTCGTTTTATTTTTCCCTATTTCAACGCTTTATTTACTTGGATAATATGTCTCATAATTCGTAAACCATTCACTTTTCGACAAAAATAAAATAGTGTTTTTTCATATGGAATATTATTCGGAATATTTCAGATCATTATAAAATGTATTCATATTACCATTTAATTCACTGGCGTAGAAGTTTTACTCTAAATAAGTAAACAACGTCTTTGTTTCTCCGCCACTGGTTTTTGAATTTGAACTATGTGCATACAAAACTAGGGGAAATATTTGAAAAAAAAGTGTACCAAATTTGGATAAATTTGATAAAGCCGTTTCCAGATATTTAAAAAAATTGTTTTATTTTTAATAATATCAACGCCCTGTATCTCATAAATGGTGGCTTTCTGCGCCTATGTTCATAGAGCAAGGTGATGTTAATTTTTGTTGTTTAGTACTTTGCCGAAGTTTGTCTATTAAAATCTGGACCACCCTGTATAGCACGAAAACGAAACAAAATTTTGGTGTAGTTCATAGGAAAAATTTTGTAGAGAATTGAATTTCTCATCGAAATGGCTTATTTAAAAAATGTGCCGGCTTGTACCAAATTTGAGAAAATATCTAGGGTAGTACCAGTTATCTAAAAAAAAAAGTTTTTTCATAAAACTTTAGCACCCTGTAGTTCAAAAGTTAAGACTTTTAGGATATATGTTCATATGAAGTTTTTTTTCTTAAAATGGACCCAAGAATAACCTTAAATATTACTTTATTAAGAAACACCCTGTATAATGAATAAATAAATCATATTAAACGTAATATTGATAATTATACAGGTTGTTTTATAATGATGTGCAAATATTTTAAGAACGTGTTTAGAAAGTAATTTTTTTTGGGGGGCGGGGGGGTACTTCCTATATATTTTTTTGATTTGAGCTCCTCCTCAAAAATATTAAAATCTCAAAATGGCCGAAAAAATTAGTTTTATTTTTTTTCTTCACAGAAACCGTTAAACTTACGACATCTGAATTTTGGTACACATTAACAACTAGTTGAATGGTATTTTTTGGTAGTCTTTTTACTGGTTTATGTCTTTAAATGAAAGAAATTAGCACCCCTTGGTTTTATTTCTCTCACAGCTTTTATCTAAGTTAGCTAATTCCAACACGAAAAATAGCCTTTCATTTAGAAACTTTTTTACTCTTCCCATTTTTTCGTATACCTAATGGTTTACGAGCAAAAAAATAAATTATTTGTCCTTGCCGATTAAGTACACATAATTAGTATAACAGTTACCAAAAACGATCGTCATTTTTGACGGATTTTTTACAAAAATTCTTTTTTTATCAATAGAAAAAGCTAAGCAAATATGAACTAAAAATTTACTAAAAAAAATGAAAGCTAATTTTTTCGGCCATTTTGAGATTTGAATATTTTCTCACGGGGGCTCAAATCGAAAAAATGTATTGGAAGATCTCCCCTAAAATTACTTTTTAAACACTTCCTATATTTGCACATCATTAAGAAACAATATATGATGCAATTTACTTTGCCGGCAGCAACGACAAGTAAATTTTGTGGAAGAATGTGACAAATGGATGAAATCAGGTTCCTGGATGAAATGATTGACACACGAGTCGGCCAGGCGGCACACGTTACCTAAGGAAGCACAGAACCAATAGACAGCGCTGTTGGCAAAAAGAATCATCGCGTTATTGGGTAGGAATAAAATGAATGAATTCTCAAAATTTGCATCATAATGGAAATTACCGTACAATCTGCGTGTACTATCGTACATCGTATGTAGCCATGAAATTATCATATACGTACAATATTTATCATACGGTTACAAACACTGAATTAAATACACAAAATCCTGAAAAGGTTGATGCTTGGCGGGGATAATTAGAGGTCATGTCATTGGTCACTTTTTCATTGATGGCAATATGAATGGAGGTAATTCTTTACTTCGCTCCAAAATAATGTCATACCGACTTTAGCAAATTTATATCCTGCTCAAGTAAATCCATACGTTCTAGCCGATGTGATATGGTTCCAGAAGGATGGAGCACCACCACATTAAAGAATCAATGTCTGACAATACCTCGACTTAACATTTCCAAATCGGTATATAGGAAAGCGAAGATCGCTAGAACGGCCAGCACGTTCTCCTGATCTTACAGCCTTCGATTTCTTTCTAAGCAAGTCATTTTGACCATCTTCTACATTGAAATTAAGTTTTTTTTTTTAGTTTGCAGTAGCGAATTTCGTCAAGCAGATGAATTAATTTTTTAACTTCTAATTTTTGAAAAAAATATGAAAACCATAGAATTTTTGAATAGAGAATGAAAAGACCTTTCAAATGTGGTATCACAAGCCCCTACTTCCCATTTAAAAATTTAGGGGTTGCTACTACTACTTGAAGGTGGAATTTTTGGGATGAAATTTTTACGTTGCAGGATGCACCAAAAAGTTATTTGAGTTTCAAACGAAGTCCATTTTATATAAAATCTATGTTAAAATGGGGGAAAGTCTGTTATTTGTGCGTTAATTCATATTTAGACAAACTGTGTAATAAAATCTATAAAAATGTATTGCTGGTTGCCTATTTGCTATAGAGCCCTATTAAGTCTAGAAAAAGAAAAACAGAAGAAAGCAAGGATAGGGAGAAAAAATGTATATTGCTGTTGCCAATTCGGATTTAATAAATGTAAACATATGACAAAAAATACACGATGAGAAAATTTCAAATATTCAACTGTAATATAAAAACCTGAACCTATACCAATTAGTAAAACTTGATGCAATAAAATCCTCAAAACGCATGAGCGTCCGTAAGACTGCACAAATCGATAAAAATACAGATTAATAAAATAAATACATTTTGGACTGTCCTTACCGATCCTCATGCACTTTAAAAACTATTATTACACTTGTTATAAGGCCATTTCACGATACACAATATTCACTATTAAAAAATTTCGATTAACTAAGCGACCGCGGCATTGGCCGCTATACTCGGGCTGTTGATAACTTCTCCCAAGCTTTCCAGTAGTTCTTTCCTGTAATCGTCGAAGTCTCCGTCTACTTCGTTTATTGTTTGATCCTCGATTATGTAAAGAGCGCACCTGGTCTCCCTACATACAAAAAAAAATCAGTAATTAAAAGCTAAGTGCAAGATTTCTTTTACACATAGCAGGGTCCTTCCTAGGCCGTTCATGACAGGACCGTACTTAGCTTTTTTAGACAGAAGTGTAAAAGATCGAAGAAAAAAAAAGTTTTTTCAAACAGCCTAGTTTCTGAGTTCCAGAAAGAGAATTTTTGCCTATGTAATGGGAATTGGAATATATAGTTTGAAAAATATAGTAAACAACGAAGACAACTGAAAAATATTAATACGAGCATGGAAGTGGTAGAAATGTATACGCTCAGTTGAAGAATGTGCGTGCAAACAATCGGCATATAACACAGCTGCACTGGGCGACTGGGCAATAAATCTCAGTTGTGACAAGTGGTTGACGAATTGCCTAGCAGTGCAGTGCAGCAATACAGAATTTGGTATGATTCAGGTAATTTTAATTTATTATAGACACATTCTATTAATCATTCATATTACAATTATTGTGAAACGGAGAAATAAGAGGGATATTTTGTTTACTAATATTAATAATAATTAAAATATTTTGTTGGCCAAATGAACATATGATAGAAATTTTCTACACATTATACAGTATAGACTCTTTAATCCGAACTAATTAAAACACGGGCTTAAAGAGATAAGTTTGAATTACCGATATTTTCTACTGGATAGTAAATATGTACATAATATGTAAATATATTTATGTACGTACATATAATATGAATTAGAATTTATGTGTTACTGAGAAGGCAAAAAATAACAGTAAAACCAAACATTAAATCGTAAAATATGGAAATGCATTTATTAAAAATAAAAAAGAAGACTTTAAAAAACCAATTTATTTTGAATATCCACTTTTTGCAATAGGGTAAACATGTCACATGTTCTTTTTTGTGACATGCTTGCACGGCAATAATATTTCAAATAAAAAGATCTAATCGAGAAAGATTCCGACTTGCATAAGGTTTCCCCGCGACTGCCGGAGAATTACGTTTTTAGCGGTTACTTTTTATTATGTAGTTTGACTCTGTAATCAGCACTACATACGTTAAATCGAATTTTGTTCGAATTAAAGAGTTTTGTTCAGACCATCGAAACGGGCATTCGTCGGGCCGGATTAGTGGATATTCGGATTAAGGTGAGTCTATACTGTATACATATTATTATATTTTTTTACCTTTAGAAAAAAACTTTTAGGGACCCCTATGAAACTCATTAAATTTTATTGCTAGATGTTTTTATACATGTTCAACTGACTTCGGAAAGACGGAAAGTACAACATTTCAATAAATTTCCTTGTCCAGTTTCTTTTATATTGGAAAAAATCATTTATTTTTCCTAAAATTTAACACTGCAATTTGGAAAACATATGCATGTTCATAGATTTTTTCTCTTAGAACCATGCTCTAATTATTGTGTAACAAAAGTAAAACTTGTAGGAACTTAAAAACAATCTATTTAGTCATTTTAGTCTTCATTTTAGGTGACCGCTGCAAATAATTCATGTAGAAAATGACATTACTGGCAAATATATAATTTAATCATAAAGAAAGTCTTTATATACAATTTACTATTTTCAATTTTTAGCATGCATATTTTTTTTATTGAAAATTGAATTGAAAATTTATAAATGAAAAATATCTGTCTAGACTACTTACCTTATAAGACGTTCGTCGTGAGAAACAATTATAACACCTCCTGTATACTCATTTATTGCCTCTGCCAATGCATCGATCGATTCAATATCTAAGTTGTTTGTAGGTTCATCCTGAAAACAAGATTTATGACATTACTTTTACTTCGTCACACTATAAGCAAATTAATTGTTCCTCACTATTTTCAAACTTTTTAACATAAAAAAGTGAGCTAATTAAATCGTACTTTCCCAAAAGTTTTCAATGTGCCAAATCCAAATCCAGAAGTGCTCCTTTGCAGGTTTTAGAAATGTTCTAACTTAAAAGTGAAAAAAAAGTGTTTTTGTTATATTTGTGATGTTAAGTCACCAGGTAGTTTTTCTTCCCAAAACTCACTACGGTAATTGATAATACTACTCTTCGTCAAAATCCATTTTTAATCCTTGAACATCTGTCCTCCTTTCTGATAAAACATTTGTTGAAATTGATTAGTTTGGCGTATTCGTAGATATTCGGGGAATAACAGGGCTGTGAGGTTCAGGAATCTGCTGTAGTAAAGGTTTTTGTGCCTGGAAATTCGACTCCCAGAATTTATAGTCTACAGTCTATGGTTTTAAAATTTGTTCATAGTGAAAATTCATTCCCTAAGGTTACGGTGTTACAGAATCACCTCACCTGCCATCTGCCACCTTGATTTTCGAAAGTGTAATCCTAATCCTACACTTGGATTCAACGACTCAACATTCTCAGAATAGGGTTGTTGACTATAAAAACAAACCATATACAAATTGTTGTTGGTACAAAGATTTTTTTATAAAAGAACCTGCCTGTATAGTCAAATTTTAAATATATGACAAATTAGTGGTAGAAATCATTTATGAATTTTTGTGTTACTTAAAAACTAGTCTGACGTCATAAGGGGCAATTGAACAAGAAGTTAGTAGCGATCCTATTGCATAATTTTGAAGAAGAAGAAATATATCAAAATTGTCCATCAAACCCTGTTACCCTGTTTCCTGTTTTTTAAACAAAAGTGACAGTAGTGACATTAGTGACAGCAGTCTATCAATTAAGAGTATTTGTGATAGTTATTATTAATTTCCTGATTGTAATGGATTCAACAAAATTTAAGTGGTGTTTTGTTCCACATTCCACATAGCCAAATGCATTATCTCCATAAGACTCCCGAACTGCACTATAATTTTCCGTAAATAAATAGGTATTTATATTTATTATTTATATTGTAAATAAACACAATAAAATCATTCATAAAATATGTTAATCCTTACCTGAATGCTTTTATACCTCTGATTCCGCCAATATTAAAACGATTGTCTCTTTTTAAAAATTCAATTCATGATCATAAAAATATCAATTTTCGGTAAAATTTTCGAAGTAGCTTTCACAAATCCCGTTTCACACATTCTGCTTTAATTCTAAGGGAAGGAAGATATTAAATGATTATTACTAAATAATAATTTTACTTAATAAAGGAATTCGAAAATTAAGAAAAAACTTGTAGACTTGAAAATATTTTATGCGACAATGTCACTGACAGACTGACACTACTGACAGTGTTGACAGAGCATCTTCTTCCTCCAATTTTTTTCTTTTACGCAATCATCTACACATAATTTCACTACAAGGTACCCCTTATGACGTCACAGCCGTTTTGAAATACATACAAAAAATCAGTTTTAATTAATTATTTTAAAACTGTTCCAACGCATTTCTCAATCTCTAATTGTGCATACACACTAATTAGTACGTGTAGAATTATATTATCTACTTTTTGAAATTTGGTCAACAACCCTATTGTTTATAGTAGAAACAGGATGAAGCCTGTGTTGAAGAATAAGTGCTATAGTGATCGTAATATGAAGATATTTTATAAAAAAAAATCGCAAATTTGTGTAGTATTCGACAAAATTTGTTTTCACTTCTATGTATATTCCAACTTTTTTTTTAATCCATCTACTATATTGGATCCACCATTCTGTATTTTGTACTTCTAACTTCAAGTTCGTAATCAGCGACCCAGAAACCCGAAGAGCCAGTGGGAATTTAGGTGTTTGTAATCTGATTCTCCTCTCTTTTTGAGTCTTCATCCAATGCTACTTAATTTCTGAATATCGACGAATACGCCAAGTTAATCAATTACGCCAATTCAATGGACAGTTTCTCTGACAATGAGAGGAAAGAGGATATACGAATGATTCAAAATGAATATTGATTGATAAGAAAGAGTAGTACTTTTAGATGCCATAACGAGTTTTGTTAGGAAAACTATTTCGCGATGCAACTTAACCTCAAATATGGCAAAAAAACATTTTTTTAGCACTTTCAGGGTAGCATATCTCGAAAACCTGACGTGACGGAGTAATTCTGAGGGCAGATTCGGATTCAAATCATCTAAAACCTTGAAAAAAATATAATCTGGTTTCCGGTTTTAAGTTTTGTCAGTCTGTGTTATCGATAGAGCTCTGTCGTTCCTGAACAAATCATTCTAAAAGAACGATACCGCAGTGGGAATCAAAGGATTAAATTTCTACGGTGTTGGATTCAGGATTCATGATTCATGAAACCCGAAACAAGGGTAAAATTTCAATTTGACAATAAATCTATAATAAGTATATTAGGGTGGCCCAAAAAAAAAACTAATATTTTTTTTTTCATGTCTCTTGTGAAAATATGTTAGTTTATCATGTTTTAAGAGCCCCTTCAAAAAATCAGCTCAAAAAAAATTTTTTTAGAGGTCGCTCAAGATTTTTAAAAATTTCCAAAATTGCCAAAACTTTAATTTTTTTTTTTAATTTTTTTTCTCGTTATTTTAGCATTTTCTAGGTTGAAAAAAATCTTGATTCTGAAAATTTCAAATCAATATTTTAATTTCTGAAGGTCACTAATAATTATTTTAACTTTCAAAGTAGCGTACCTATGTTTTCGAGCAATCTCTAAAAATAAATATCAATGAACTAATCATTTTTTTTTATTGAATTTGATGAACAAAAGAATAGAAATAAGTCACGAAACCCTTAAATTTTAAAAAATTATACATATTTGATACTCACTGTGCGGGTGTAAATTTTGCCTCGAGAAATTTTTTAAGTGTCTCGTGATTTATTTCTATTCTTTTGTTCATCAAATTCAATAAAAAAAATTATTCGTTCGTTGATATTTCCTTTTAGAGGTCAGTCGAAAACATTTTAGGTACACTACTTTTAAAGTTAAAATAATTATGAGTGACCTTTAGAAATTAAAATATCAATTTGAAATTTTCAGAATCCAGATTTTTTTCAAATGATAAAATAAGAAAAAGAATTTTTAAAAAAATTCAATTTTTGACGATTTTGGAAAATTTTAAAAATCTGGAGCGACCTCTAAAAAAATTTTTTTTGAGCTGATTTTTTGAGGCGGCACTTAAAACATGATAAACTAACATATTTTCACAAGAGACATGAAAAAAAATATTAGTTTTTTTTTTGGGCCACCCTAAACATATCTCAATTACAGAACTGAATATAACTTGTGGGACATTTCTGTTAAAATAAATAAAAGAACTACTATTTTTGTATTATTAAATAAATAAAATATTAAATATCTTAAGTATTTAATTATCAATGATTTTCGTATGAGCTGGTATCTTCTCCGATACCACGGCGGCGGATTCGTGAACGAGTCTAAAGAATTGATTCTAACAAAGGAATTTGTATCAATGATTCGAATCTCCGAAAGGAACGATTTAGCCCAGTTATCGAGGATAAAATCACTAGCAGTTATGTCACCCCATTGGTGTGCCAACCGACATTCAGCGATTTTCCTAATTTTATTTATAATAAATTACATTTAAAATAAATAGTTTATAAGAATAAAGAAATTTTTGTAGGAACAGGGGTGCTAGACGTGAACTGGCCCCTTCATCCCTTCATAATGCATAAAGAAATTATTCTATTTCTAAACCCCTTAAAACCGTACTGCATTGGATCCCTTGACAGGCAATGATTTATTACTGTGCATCGAATATGATCCTACTATACATCTCTACAGACGAAAACTTACCAAAATAAGTACATCGGGGGCGTTAAGGCACAGCTCGGCCAAGGCTACCCTAGCCTTCTGCCCTCCAGAGAGGTCTTTCATCTTGATCGTGTGAGCGTGACTGGCCAGCCCGAAGGTGCCCAATTGCTTCCTAGCTTTCTCATAAGGTAAGTCGAATAATCTCATCAGATACTCTGAAGGAGTCTCCTCCGCAGTTAAGTGCTCGCCAGAGTGCTGGTCGAATCTTCCTATTCTCTGTAAAAAAAAAACATAAATAAATATTTGACGACTTGTAGGACTTTGTAACGCTTACCAGTCTGTGGTTTTTCCTATTCTCTCCCTTTAGCGGACTGAGATCGCCGGTCAGGAGCTTTAAGAATGTAGATTTTCCAACCCCGTTTGGTCCTACGATGGCTACTCTGCTGTTCATATCGATGCCGAAGTCTGTCTCCACGAATAGAGGTTTTTGGCCCGAGTATGCAAAAGTAACGTCTAAACAGGAAAAATAAAAGAAATAAATGGTAATATGCAATCATTTACTTATTTTTAGTGATGGTAGTTACTAAAAATGACCCAAGAATAACCAAATATTACCGGTGACAATCAGAAATGAATGAATTCTCTATCACATTGTCTTAGTTTCTCTGCCACTTCAGTAATTGTTCTAAGAGTGTTTATAATTATCCATAATTGCATAATTTTTGTTTCATTTCATTAAAATCACTACTAAAAGTGACATTCCCCAAACAAGTACTGATTTTCAAAAAACTGGTAATTTTGCCATCGCTACTTTAAATAATTTAAATTGTTTAAAGTCAAAAGGATGATATGTATACTTATTAATTTTTTCTTTTTCGTTTTATTGAATGTAAATGTGTGTCATCTCATTTAAGGGGGTGGAGGGGGAAAGGAGGGCGAGAGACTTGGTCCGTTTAGGGTGGAAACGATTCAGTATTGCTAATAGGTACTGCTAATAGGTATTGCTAAAGTGGTTCACGAGAATTTTTCTTCGACTAAAAAATGAGATTATACAGTTTTCTTTTAAAATTTCGGAATTGCAATGTAATTGGAAAATTGCACGGTAACTGTTATCGAGATAATTGATAACACGTTAGACCATGTCTGGTTAATTATTGTTAAGTCAAAACAACAATTAATTTTTGAGATAAAAATACTAGTTAGTAAAAATAATTAGCTTTAATCTTTAATTTTTAATTAAAATTTTAATCTTATTTTAATTTTTTTTTTATTTTAATTTAATCATTAATTTTTATTCCAGATAATTATTAATTATTAACCTATCTATGAGGTTAAATAAATTTTGCAACATTGTTTGACTTCACTTAATAAGATTTTTAGGAAAATTTTTAAACTTGAATTAGCTTAATTCTTGTAAAATATACAAAAACCAGTTAGTCAACTAGTGCTGTCTATGAATGAAATAAACTATAATTTACATGGTTCCCACAACTGTGGAACCTAGGAACATACAATAAGTATTCTGTACAAATATAATGTGGACATATAACAAATAAATAAAACACAAAACAACACAAAACTCAGTAAAATTACATTTTATCATAAGCTCTGCCACAACTTTTCGCAAAGGAGTCTGTTTCTATCTTTAAGCCATGCAGCAAACATTAAACTAAAAATACGTCCCGAGGAAGCATTTGAGTGGGGCAAAGAAAATATAAAATTGCATATTAACTCCAAATTAGGAGTATTATAATGTTTTAAAAACTTAATCCATTTTTTATCTGCTCTTAGAGTTTTGAATTCTTTTAAAAAAATTTTTAACTGAACAAATTCTTCAAAAAGAACGTCTACATCTATTCCATTTATATTAAAGCTACCCATAATATTCATAATATTTTCAAATGCAGGCACAACTTTTAATGCCACTGCACTTAAAATACTAAATTTATTTTCTGTATAATTAAACCGTTTTTCTAGATATGTGGTACATTTTTCAAAAAATACATCAGCCTCTTTTTTTAAAATATTAATAGCTATATCATGACTGCACTTTAGAAAAACTTGAGATGCTATAAATCTGTAGAACCTTTCTTCTTGTTTATTTTGTATAGAATCTTTTAAATCAGACATTATAGATTACAAATCCAAAACTAGACAGTCTTCACTTTCTAATAGCTGTTATACATTGACAATTTATTGATCAATTAATTCATGAAGTCGCTTCATCAAGAAATTGTACAAGTGTAATGCACCAAATCAGCTGTCAAATAACTTCATCAAGTTCTTGACCAATTAGAGCATGTTCTAATTTTCGTCAATTTCTTCGTGAAGTTTGGAAGTACCAACCCAACAAATTTCCAGCCTCAGATCAGTAATGAGGTTATGTTATTGGAATATGTAAATAATTGTGTGTCGTCGTGCTAGTTTCGCATTGTTTTTACTGATTTGTTACTTACAAAAACTAATATTTATATGTGTCAGAACGGTACCACTGTTGTATCACTACAATTATGAGTGGAAAGGTGACATTTTTGAAATTTATTTGCTTCTTTGATTCATTGGTAGAACCGATTCATGCGTCAAAAAACTTGACAAAGTCCGTAGCAGTGTAAAACCACACTGTTTATCAATACATTCGTGAATTAATTCATGAAGAACTTCGTCAATTTATTGATGAATAAATTATCAATGTAAAACACCTTTAATTCGTCAAGAACTTGATGAATAAATTGATGAAGTTATTTGACAGCTGATTTGGCGCATTACACTTGTCCAATTTCTTGATGAAGCGACTTCATCAATTAATTGATCAATAAATTGTCAATGTAAAACAGCTTTAAGATTTTAATAGCATTGTTTAAAGTATTACCAACATTAGCAATTATCCCTAAATATGCTTCTGCTAATTCATGTTGGAAAAATTGTTCAAGTACAACTGGTGGGTTATTTAAGGAGCAAAAATAGGATTTGAGGGGTTGAAAATTTTTCAATAATCTTTCTACTGCCTTAGCATTTCGGACCATTCTACTTCCCACCGCTCAAATAGTTCTTTTAAAGCCGTGACTTTATTCGTCGAAGAGCTAAATTCATTGAAGCATTTGATAACTATAACCTCTACATCAAATTTCAATAGCATTTGTCCTTTTTTCCAGCATTATGACAGATGCAACCAACCGGTATAATATTTTCGTTATTTTTTTTTTAGAGTTCTGTAAAAACACTCTTGACTTTTCTTAAAATTGAGGGATGCGTTATCTGCTGAAAACGCTGTTACGTTTTTAATATTGAGTCCATTTTTTTCTAAATTCTCAAGAAGAGTTATCGAAATGTGGTTGTGATTTTTCGGTTTCTAAAGAAAAGAAACTTAAAAGTTTTGATTGTACACCATGGCATTTGTTAAAATAACTTAATACAAGAGGAAAAGTCTTTTTTATATTTCCTTTATTGAAGGCATATATTCCTATCGAAAATTTGTGGACATTTTTTAAATCATTTAATATATTGTTTTTTGAAAATATTGCTAAATTTTTTTCCACAATTTATCGAGTTATGTATGATCTGGTGATGGAGATTAAAACTTGAATAATGTTTTATTGCAACGTGTGATGGTAATAGTTTAAATAACTAGGTGGATCTCACAGGGTCTAACGACACTTAGAGTGTACGATCATTCAAGAAACATAGAAATTTAAAAAAAATTGATAAATTTGGAACGAATACATTGAAGATGAATTTTTCGAGACAAAACGTCTGAATCTGGTTCGGGCTGAGGCAGTACAGTATTGGGGGTCATGAAGGCTTGCAAAAAATGTAGTAAAATTTCCAGGGTCGTATTTAAAAATTGAAGTTGATGATGGTCCTGACAAAACATTACATAAAAATTGATTATGCCATTCGATACAGGGCAAAAAGTTGCCATGAGAAAATATGCTTCTTTTTTCAATATCACCTCAAACAAGGCTTAAATAAAACAAAAACGGATTTCCAAAATTTCGTTTTTTTTCAAATATTTCAAAAACTAATCATGATAGCTTTGATTTTTTAGAGGCATAATGTTAGTTCCCTGATTATGCAACTTTGCCCTCATTTAAGCTACTTCGTATCTCTTACCGTTTCTAAGATGCATGTCCCCTGATTATGCAACTTTGCCCCCATTTAAGCTACTTCGTATCTCTTACCATTTCCGAGATGCATGTAGTGAGAAGTGAATTTGTAACAGCCTGTATATTAGTTTTTATTATAAGTAGTGTAGGTATATTGGATTTTCAATTTTCTTATGAAATTCAACGATTAAAATATCTTATACATGAATTTGTTTTATTAATTTTTCATGATTTCTAATGAATGTACAGAAACTATTTAGAAATGAAAAAAATGTAAATAAATAAACACTGAAATAGTGCTCTTCCATGATGCAAAAATATAAAACATTCTCCAGGCAGTTCCAGATTTTCAAAGAAGTTAGAAGTTCGCTACTTTTTAATTTTTTTGTCAAAACAATGAAAAAACTTATCTATGTAATATGGGGTGATTGGTCGCAAGAATGCCAAAGTCAAATTGTATTTGACTTTCTTATTTATCACATCAAAGTAAGTGGTACCAACCTCTAAACAAATTGTCAAGATGTACACACAAATATTTTCCTTCAGCAGGATCATTTCTGGTCACATTTAAGTAATAGTGACAATTGGAAAACTTATTTATGATAAAAAAAAATATGTTAGTCCAATAAAGAACTTTGATTTGAATTTATGTAACTAAAAAATGAGTTCATAGAATTTTTTGTTGACAAAGAGTAAGTATTACAGTTTTTTAGTAAAATTTTGTGAACGGGATCTAATTCAACATCAAATAACTTTACATAGCTATTCAAGTTAACAATATTGTCTACGAATTAAATAAGCTATTATTTACATAGTTTCCCAGAACTGTTCTTTTCAGCTTGAAGAAATCGATGTTTTCATTAATCTTCAACACCTTGTATCTCAAAAACACGCTACTAAGAGATACTATGAAAGCATGTCTTGTAGGTACAAAGTAATGCTTTGTGCTAGTAGGCGTGGCATAGCAATGACATTTAAGATATGACATATAATTTGTAGGTTATATCCCACTTACACTGAATAAAATAGACATTCATGAGACAGCATTGGTAATGCAACACTTTTACCTGTATTTACTTGTATTTTTTGTATTTAAACATAGAACTCGAACAATAAAGTTAAGGTTTTTGAGAATATGTTTGTAAAAGTCTGAGAAAAGGTTACTTACTATGTAATCCCAAAACTGGTGGTTGCAGTGGAGGCGGTTCTGGAAATCGAAACTTGACCAAATAATCCTTGGGTCTCTGCAGCAACTCAGTCTGAGTAACGTCCTCTTCTTGTTTCTGCATCTTCGACCTATTCTTCTCTTGTTTCCTAGTGAGTGCTTCTTTCTGCTTCTTCTCCTAAAAATAAAAAAGAGGCACACCAGATTAAATCTATCTATTTAGAAACTTTCTTTGACACTTACTGCTTGCTTTTTAGAAGAACCAGAAGACTTCAATTCTTTCAGTCTCTTTTCTTGCTTCTCGTACTCCTTGATCATCTCTTTCTTCTTCTGCACGTGCATCTTTTTAAACATCGAGTAATTCCCCTTGTAGTAGTACAATTTCTTGTTGTCTAAGTGGATGATTTCGTTACATACATTATCTAAGAAAGATTGGTCGTGGGAAACGATGAGCAAAGTCTTTTTCCAGCCTTGTAAGTAACTAAAAATTGTGTTGATGTCAGTTTACAGATAATTAATGTGTGTATGGCATAACACTTACTTATCTAACCATATAACGGCGTTAAGATCTAAGTGGTTGGTAGGTTCATCGAGTAGTAGGAGGGTGGGTTCGATATACAACGCTCTGGCGAGGGAAACCCTCATTCTCCAACCACCAGAGAAGTTTTTGGTTGCACGGTCCTACGAAATATTTTTTTATATTGTAAAGGCAAAAATATGTTCAATGTGCCTTTTAGAATAATCAAATAATTGAATTTTATGAACTTTTAATGGCTATAAGAGGCACTCTGGTAATTGTAAATGCATTCTTTGGTGAGGATCAATTTTTTTAGGGATAATAAAATATTAATTTGAAATTTTATTTTCTTTTCAAATAAATAATCAATTATAATTTATTTTTTTAACTGTACTAAAACATTTGTCTACGCCGTCACTGGACAGTTCCCGAAATCGACTGTATCTGTGCATTTATCACTGATGTTGTTCCTTTTTAACCAACTGTATACAACTAACAGTGGCAGAGAGCAAAATGCAATGAAAGATAATTTTGTAAAAACAGATTGCTTTTGTAGAAATTAGTGTTATTTTAAAATCATATTTTTTATGTTAATATGAACGAAGCGCTGAAAGTGGTATTTAGTGAAATGTGTTGAACAGTGTCAGTGAATAACCTTATACAGCTATTTATTTCAGTGTTTAGTGACAGTAGGTATAGTATGAATATGTGTCTTCATTGTTAAATTTGTATCTATTATGAAAAAAAAAACATTATAAAAAACTAAAATGATGGGACTATGTATGTTCTCAGTTCCTGCGTAGACGGTTGTTCAAGGTTACACATGTCTGTCCAGTAATGGGGTATTAAAATTATGAAAAAACAAACTTATGATGTGTTTCTAATAGTCAAATATACAGGCTGTCTTATAAAAAACGCCCCAAGCTGTAACTCTGTTAATAATTGTTCTATTTAAAAAACAAAAGACTGTTGTTAATGGCTTGACAAATACTACAATCGAGCACTGATTTTAATTTTTTTTTGATATCATCAGAACATTAGGCGATTTTCAATTGTTTTTTGTTAAATGTCAAGTTATTATTTTTTTTGGCTTGTTCAATAGAGAATTTTTTTCTGCAGCCAACGATATATTACAACTTGATATTTGTTAAATATTTTATGAAAAAAATATTTTTTTCCAAATTCCAAAAAAAAAATACCAGATAAACAGCAAAACAAAAATGTAACAATAAAAAACTTTATAAAAATTGTTCAAACTTCTTCAGTCTTGTTGAATACATAATTGACATCTTCTGGCTACCTCATCTGTAGCATTTGATATTAAGTTTGGAGGTATTTCACGGCAAACGTTTATAATCCTCTCTCTTAAAATATCTACATTTTCCGGATGTGTCAAAAATACTTGATCTTTAAGATATCCCTAAAACCAAAAATCTGCAGGGGTGAGGTCAGGAGAACGGGCGGGCCATCGAACAGGACTAGTCATGCCAATCCACCTTTCATCAAAATTAGCATTTAACCAATTAGTGTTTCTTCTAGCATTATGAGGAAGAGCACCATCTTGTTGAAAATAAATCCTATACACTTTTGCAAGCGGTAAGGTATCCAAAAAGTTTGCAAGATTTTCTGACAAGAGTCTATGATATTTGTCTTGGATTAGAGTTCCAACGATGAAAAATGGTCCAATTAATCGATTACCTAGAATACCGCACCAAACATTGACACTGAATCTCCGTTGGTAATTGGTTTCAACAGTTATTCTGGGATTTTCTTGACTCCAATATCGATGGATATTTCAATTAAAAATGCCATTATTACTAAAGGTACACTCATCCGACCGTATAATTTTTCTCCAAAATCCTGCGTCTTGTTGTATCATATTTAAATAAAAATGGCAAAATTGCTCCCTTCGGACACGATCGTTACCTTGTAACAGTTGCACTTTCTGTGGTACGTATGATTTAAATTTGTGTTTTTTTAAGATTTTGTGTACTGTGTCTTTTGAAGAATTAATATTACTTGCAATTTCTCGAGTAGAAGCTTGTGGATTTTCCTCAATACCAAGCAAAACGTCTAATTCTACAGGACCATTAAAAATGCGTTGCGAATTTTTAGGCTTTTTAAAAGCACTATACATTCTGAGATTGTCTTCAAGTCTTTTAAATTTTCGTCACTGTGGAACATTCCTGCTTGGAAACCGATTTGCATACAAACGTTATATCGGTCAGTTCATTAGTGTTCATATTTTTTAAGTTACAATAATTTCTTTGTAATTAATAACCACTGGACGATACACTGATATGTATTTTGCCTAGGAAATTGTTTTCAAGGCAAATTTGACATTTTTATCAGAAGTTGCCGTGAATTAGACATAGCATTTCTCTAATAAATTTTGTAAAAAAATATTTTTTCCATACAAATATCAAGTTGTAATATATAGTTGACTGCAGAAAAAAATACTCTAACAGGCAAAAAAAAAAATTGACATTTAAGAAAAAACAATTGAAAATCACCTAACGATGATGGCAAAAAAAATTAAAATCAGTGCTCGCTTGTAGTACATATTTGTCAAGCCATTAACAACAGACTTTTGTTTTTTTTAAATAGAACAATTATTAATAGAGTTACAGCTTCAGGCATTTTTTATAAGACAGCCTGTATATTCATCCAGTAATAGGTCCTTATAACTATAAGCCTCAATCAAGTTTACACCCTCTATATTCAGATTTCTGAATTTTTATAAAAATTACATCATGAAGAACATAAATCATTGGGCCCACCACATTTGTTTTCATTTATTTTAGTTTGTGATCGATGACAATTTTTTAAGGGGGGCGTTTATATGCACAATTTTTTGTCCAGCATTTCAGAAAATCTAAGCAAGTTAGAAACAATATCTCTTCACTGAACCAGTTATATAAGTTTTCTTCAGGGTATAAGACCACAGACGATATATTCAAAATAAAGAAAAAAAAGTATATTTTTACTCGTATGTTTATCTTACGTTTCCCGAATATCGCACGCCTGTTGAACATACAGAAATTCGTGTATGATACTATAAACATAATCACACCCCGCATAATGCTTTTAGGAAACTATTAACGCAAGCATTAATCACAATTATCGAGTATCTTTACAAATTTGTAGAACAAAACAAGAAAGGTACATTTTCTGATGTTTACACGTTCTCCGCGATCAATGCGAAAAATTAAAGGAAGTTGCTGCAGCTTAGCTTTACGCTTCGTCGCTTTCTGGATGGATCTACTTGTTTTATAATTTTTTTATTAAAAGTGCGATTTCTTGTCTATAAAACGCCAGCCTTAAAAGTAAATTCTTGAACATTTTTCAACACTGCTCTATTATAGTATTTTGATTTAATTCTAATACATTCTTTATGTATGACAGATAATGTTGAAACAAATTTTACACTAACCTGCATTTCTTTATCAAATCCAAGACCGGCCAGGATTCTCCTCGCCCTCGGCTCCGCAGAGTCAGCGCCGATAGCTTTGAGCTCGGCATAGACCTCATTCAGCTTATCCTGCACTTCCAAGTCACCGCCATTGAATGTCTCTTCCAGTTTCTTACATTCTTTCAACAGTTCTGTTCTTTTGACGTCGGCTGCTAAAACCGTTTCAACGGCAGAGTTATCGTCCGCCACTACTTCTTGTTCGCAGTAAAGAATGTCAATGTTTGGAGGAATTGCAAACGCCTTTTGAGCGATGTGCCTCAATAAGGTTGTTTTACCATGACTGAAAATAAAGAAACATGAAATATTGCTTAGACTAAGAAAACTTACTTACCCGTTAGGTCCTACAAGACCGTAATGTCTCCCTTGAGCAATTAACAAATTAGCGTTAACAAACAAATCGTTTCCTTTTGCTGATATACTGAAGTTTTCAATTTTAATGTCTACGGCGTTTTCTAGGGCTGCTATTTGGCCGGCACTTTTTTGAGCCTGTGAAACGGTGAAGTTACTGTCTAATTCTGAATGTCCTTGGCCTCCTTTTTTCAACATAGTTTCCATTTGTTTCTCGTATTCCTGCATCTTCTTCATTTTCTTCTTTTCCTTGTGAGTTAACTTTTTCTCTTTTACTTCCTCGGCAGCTTTTTCATCAGGTTCTGAAATTTTAGTAATAGCTAATTTCTCTATCTCTGCTGTTTTTACTTGAGAAGCCTTTTCTCCATTTTGTTCATGTTTAAAATCATTTTTGACACTTTTGTCTTCGGAGGAATCATCATTTTCTTCATCATCCAACAGTTGTGCATATATGTTAGCTTTCGGTTTGGTATCCCCGATGTCATCATCTACCTCTTCTGCGCTCAAATCTTCGTCTTTTGACTTCTTCTCTTTCTTATTCTTTCCTCCTTTCTTTGCCGGTATTGTCACTTCATCATCAGAAATAAACTCATTATCCTGCTTCTTCCCTTTCTTATTCTTTCCGCCTTTTTTAACTGGGGCAGGTATATCTTTTTCAGGTTCCACATCGCTTTTTTGATTAATTTCATCTTCAGATTCCTTGTCACTAACTGGCTTCTTATTTTTATTTTTGCCTCCTTTCTTCGCAGGTTGAGGTATATCGTCATCAGATTCATCCCCGCTGCCTTGTTTCTTCTTATTCTTCTTAAGGGATTTCTTTGCAGGTGCTGGAAGAGGTTCTGATTCACCATCGGATAAATGAATGTCAATGTCATCTTCTTTGTCGGAAAAATCATCATCCTTTTTATTTGCCTTTCCTTAAAATATAATTAGGTTATATACATGTACAATATAAAAAGTTGTGATAATACTTCAATAAAGAACATACCTTTTTTGCCAGCTTTCTTTTTTGACACCGGTTGCTGTACGTTTTCTGTTTTCTTAGTTTCTGGGACAGTTTCTGGAAAGTAATGTATCTAATCAAATTTATTTAATAAATATAAAGGCACATACTTGTGTCGTTAGCTTCATTGTCACTCCAATCATCATCTTTCTTTCCCTTTTTGCCTTTCTTCACTGGTTTAGTTTTATTAGATTTCGAGTTTATGTTATTCGTATCATTTTCCACACTTAAATTTTCTTCAAAATCGTCATCGAGGTTTTTTCCTTTCTTATTTCCACGTTTCTTAGACATTTTCGTGGCTTATGATGAAATTTTTGACACAATATGTTGACATAACCTGTTTTAAACATGTGTCATTGAGATTTGACATTTGTCGTCTACAAGAACATGATTTATATAATGGTCAAGAGATGTCACTAACAATAAAAAATCATGTTCAAATCAAGAATTGATATGGGAATAAAGCCAGTGTACATGAAGTCGGTAAAGAAGTGAGTCAAGTAAGCAAGAGAGAAAGGAAATGTGTAAGTGGTCGTGTTAGCAAGAAAAAAGAGAATTATTATGCATTCATCCACGTATTAAGGACGGCATGACGCATAGCTCTGAAAAAAAACGCAAAATGTCTTCTGCTTATTATACAATTAATACCGCCTACTGAAACATAAAAATGCTAACACTTTACAAGAGGATCTTTCTAAAATTGTTGACATTTAGTTCTAAAAGATAGGCAGACCGCAGTGAGAGAGCATGGTTAAAAACCGTCAGATCTAAGCATATCTGCCTCAAAAAGAGTTAATTTGTTACATAAACTTCTGTAATAATTTAATAAAGAATAATATAAATGTTTAATTTGTCAGATCTGAAGGTGTTTATTGCAATGCCTATGGCCGTAGCTAGAATTTTTGGTTAAAGTGGCCCCAGAGCTGCAAGCTCTATGGAGACCTCTAAAAAAGAGCTTTTCGCAATCGGCAACTTGCTTATAAAGAATTTCAAAAACAACCTGCTGAATAACTTTTGATTTTGATTTCATTCTAAAAAAAGGTCACGCAGTCAGCTACTTACCGAATTTGTGGAAATGCATCAGACTTTCTTACGCTTACTCATTTGATAGACTATATTATAAAACCAAATGGTTGCATCTTTATTTAAGATTAAATAGTGATATTGTAAATTTGACAGGAATTAAACTTGCTTAACTATTTACGTGCCTAATTGGTTAATTACTTTTGCAGATCACTTCGTTAAAAATTAGGCGTCACTTGTTTACTGCATCTGCTTTTTCATACTTGCTTAATGTAAACCTACCTTTAGATTGGTCATGATCAAAATAACTGATACGTCAGGAAGGTGAATAGTCCTTATGAAAATATTTTTTACATTGAACTGTGCATTTTATAAGAATTTGCAAACAATTTTCTATTTGAATATTAAAAAAAAATAGGAAACCTTTTTTTTCTGTTACCTGTTCAAAGCTGCTGCCACATTTATTTGGATCGTTTTATATATTTACATTAAAATAGGTACTCAAAAAATTATTATCCTCTGAAATGAGTAAGTGAAAATTCAGAATACTTTATGGAATTTACCTGTACCTATATAAAAAAAAAACAAATTATTACCACTAAGAAATTATTATAGTTAAGTACCGGTATATATGTTTCATGTTTATGGTTCATTCATGAAATTAAGTTTTTCGCATAAAATATTGAAATATATAGATGGTGTAAAATAATAAATGCAGACAATTACAATTTGGATGCATGGCTTAGTTTTTAATGGATTTAGTGGCATAACGATTAAGCATCAACCGCAAATACAAGGTTTGGAGTTTCGTATTTACAGTCCAATACCTAGGCGTTATAAATATTTATATCAAAATTCCCGCTGTCTTATATCTTCCTCACAACTTCCTGTCTTGCGCAGTTTTTTTCGCTGGTATACAGGGCAGCGCCATATTGACAAGAGGCGGCTGCATTTTGTGTGAAATGGAGTTTTTTTAACGTGAAAATCAGCTAAATGTCGTGCTAGACGGAATGGTGGACTCTTTTCCGGACAATGCTTGTGTGTGGATGAGCGTCTAGCGGGCCGTGTCGCCGTGTTTCGAATCGCGATTGTTTCGAGTGGTCTGAGCCGTCCGAGACGGGAGCGAGGATAGTTACATCGGGCCTTCTAATCGCTTTACCGGTGGACTTGGATGAGGCTTCGACAATCTAGTTAACGATAACGAGATTAAATTCAGGGCTAGCGTGAATATAAGAGCATGTCAGCGGTCAAACTTAATCACCACACCCAGCTTACTACGATGGTCGCCGCTGCGGGAAGTGTCAAGTTGTTGTAGGTGTGTTTTTGTGTAAAGCCGGCGTGGATGATAAGAAAGAGGTTCGTGGCCCCATTTAGAACACGACCATGCAGTGTTGTCAGTCAGATGAAGCTAGAGAACAGAAGAGAATCAACGCTGAAATAGAAAAACAGCTTCGCCGTGATAAGCGAGATGCTAGACGGGAGCTCAAACTCCTGCTGCTCGGTAAGTCTACCTGCAGGAAAGTTGACAATCATCTGCTTTCAGCGATCGCTCGATTGCCAGGCTCCACCGGTTTTCAGCTAACTAGCTGAAGTTTATCGTATTTGCTTTACCATTCATTAATCGCATACCCATGCATGGAAAGTATCTACAACATCACAATGAATTTAATAGATTGTTTTTTTGTGGCAGGTTCTAGCCATTTTTTAATTCTGCATCTACCACCATTTCTTCAAAAACACCTATTATTGGCTTATCTATGCAACGATGTAGGTACTTTGTCCCAGTCAAAAATTGTTTGTTTGGAACAATGTTTTATATTTATCAGTAAATATGATTTGTTATTGTTAATTATAAATTAGTTCAAGTAAACTTTACCAACTAAATTGTCAGCCTGTATATTTAGGGCAGAAAAAAATTAAATGGATATTACTTGCAAATAAATACAGTTCCTATAAGAATGTGTTTACATATAAGTAAGTATAGGTATGTAAAAAACTTGCAGGGCATTCAAACTGAGAAAAAAAATAAAATTTAACATAGTAATGAGAATAATTATTTAGGTATCTAATTAAATATACATATTCTGTGAATTCGGACATAGATGCGTAATTCAGTGGTAAACCTTTACCTAGGTATTTTTGAAATTTGGTCACTAAATCCGTGGCATTTCTAAAAAAATATATAAATTTTTTATGTAAAAAGCACACCATGCACTATTTTAGAGTTACGTATTACTTTTTTTAGATTGCAATTACCTAATTACTGTTACGAAGTAGGCACTTCAATAAACCTAAGATTATAACTTTGCGTTTCACAAGAAAGGTGCCTAGAATTCTGACGAGGTCCGAAAAAATAAATAACAGTTTTGCATTTTTTCCTGCCTAAAATGTCTACGCCAATAATTTTTTGATTCACATATATTTCATTTTATTCGATTTTTACCATTTAGATAAAATAGTAGATATTTTAAAAAATGTTAATATATTTTCAGCATGCTTTGCTTTTCCAGTCACATGTTGATACGGACTTTTTTCTTATTTATTTTGCAAGGAATTTCCATATAATATGAATATATTTCCCGGTTTATTTTTTTAGCAGGCCTGTATTAAAATTGCACCAAATTTGTTAAAAATATTGCAATTTACTTGACAGGTTACCCCTCTCTTACCTTCTCTATCCCCTCGTGTCTAACATTATCTAAATTTATCTTTAACCTAGTCGAATTTTGTAAATATCCAAATGGCGTTGTTTTGGGATGATAAATTTATCGAGTTTAGTTACATACTGTAGTGTAGGAAGTGAAATCGTAAGTATTCGATAAGCAGTGTAGTTTCGAAAATATATTTTGATAATTACTGTTTAGCGATAGCTATGTTTTCTTCTTAACAAAGCGTATTTTTCCACGTGTTTATCCACCCGATAAAACTACTGAGAGCTAGAGTTTACCTTCTGCTTTTTCATAAAAGATAGATATACTTTCCGAAACAGAAATATACTGATTCTATTTTTAACTCTGTATAAAATTGCGAATTGAAGTGCTTTAGAAATCGACGAGTACAGAGAAACAAAGTGCTTTTATAAAGGAATAAAATCACCTCGAAAAACGCTTAAAAAATGTATATGTGTGCAGTAAAAGCCAAATCAATATTCTATTCAACTAACCTTGGCGTTAAGAGGCCGTAAATGTTAATTTTCGTAATTTTTAACATCTCAGTATTACGAAATCTGTCTTATTTTTGTAACAACTGTAAAATATATTTTTGTGTCATTTGCATCATTTCTTTGATATTTATGACTAGAGGGTTGTTTAATCTGTATGAGTTTTAAGTTGAAAACTACCGACAAAAAGTCAAGGTGTAAAAAACCCGAAATCTGAAATGTGCAACATGTCGATAATATTGGTATGAGAAACAAGCCAGGTTCGTTTTAGTTTTATAACTGCACTCGAGAGTCACGTGATCATCACTAATGATTAGCTTTTACATTTTACACTATTTTTACGTATTTCTACCACCTGCAAATGATTCACTCGGTTGCCAATGAATAAATAATGCAAATGATATACGAAAAGTCGTAAAAGTCAACGCAGAGAAACGCTGTTCTATTGTAAATCGATATAAAAATTCAAATCCTTCCAAATAGTAAGTAAGAAAGTAAGCTAATTTACTAATTACCATGTCACGTTTACACTGAATCAAATTAAGTAATCTTGCGAAAATTATAAAAGTAAAAGTGATATTTATATTACACTTACAATGTTTAACGCCCTGTATGTTTAAACGTAATTTCGAAAAAATATTCACAATATCATATTTTGTTGTTTTCGACGAGTTGAAAGAACCAATTTACTGAGAAATTAAATGTGAAGAATTTTATGGTTAATAATAATTGAGATAATAATGAATAGAGTTCGATAAACAGCGCGGTAACAGGGGTTTTCATCATGGATCGAGGCTCGCGTTTAGATTAATGTTATTTGGGCGTTTGTAGGACCGCTACATCTATAGAAATTTGAAAATGTTCGAGCTATGCTTAGCAAATTAATAAATGTACTTATTACTTAAACTTTTTCCTTATTCGCGCTGTGGTTATTTTTACGGAAATATATACGGGGCGGTTACGGGAAAATAAACCTACCTTTTTTTTTCGTTACTCTTCGGGGTCACTTGCAGCACAAAAAACAGTTAAATTTATATTTATATAAACAGTTTAATTTATATTCCAAGATATAGACATAACTTACGTTTTTTAATGGAATACCTATTAGAAAGGTCGGCAAAAGAGGTTTTTAAAAATATATAATAGGTATACGATATAGGTGCGAGATGTTTATTCGTCTACTAATGTTTCGTAATATGTTTGCAGAAAGATACGATCTATTGACAATTTACTTAAAATAAGTATAATATATAAAAACTAATTCCACTTTTTATTCTATTTATACTCAATAAAACTAAAAATACATATTTTTCATAGACTATTATAACATGATAAACCTTTTCCTTCAAAACATACTTTTAAATCTTTGATACCAAAATGAAAAACAACAAAATGTTTACGAAATAAGAAACGAATGACGGTAATAAACAAAAATGTCGAACTTTGGGTCAAACTGGAAAATAAAATTGTTCGATTATTAAAAATTTTATTAATTTTGTATAATTTTTTTCTTATAACCTTCTTATAACCTACAGAAAAACAATTATTTCTTCACAAGACGCCACGTTGCTAAACATATTTTGGAAAAGCTCTTTTGACGGTTTTTTTCAACAGTATAAAGCAGCGGCGAGAGCAGCGGTATTCAAACTGTTTTCCGCGGAACCCTGGGGTTCCTTACAACCTCTCTGAGGGTTCCGCGACTTGGACAAAAATGCAATGATCTTAATGCAGAATTTGAAATGCGATTGCAACTTAGACAATACCACGTGATTTCAACATAAATGTAAAAATATTCAAGCACATCCTAGTCATTGATTATCGAGTTGATTATATTTACTTTTTTTTAATTATCCAATAAATGTTTACTTTAAATTTTAAAGTCGTAGTTTAATTTTTACTTAGTGGAATATTTATTTTGTTAATATTTATAAATGTATTATAAAGTACCTATCCACTAAAAAGTGTGTTCAAATTTTTTTTTAAGTATCGCAAAAGTTTGAAGATCGCTGGTCTAAAGATGTACTATAGGGTTTATCCTCGGGTTTATCATATAAAAAAACGTATCTGTCTCAGAAATGCTGCATTCATGTCTCAAAAAAAGACAAGTACTTACCTATGTCTCGGAAATCAATTATCTTTGTCGAGATGTACAGGTGTCAAAAATTAAAAAAATCCTACAACTTGTATTTTTTAAATTTTTTCTATCTCGAACAGTAATGAAGAGAAAAAGATGAACAATGTTCTCGTGACCGCCCTGTATTTAACTGGTCATCACTCCGAAACAGTGAGTTTTATCGTTACTTGCACGGTGTAAAAAAAAAGAAATTGAGGGTAATATTCAAGTAGGAAAAAAATTTTGATTAACGGTAAAGAAAACTAAAAATTATAAAAATAATAAGTCATAAGTTTTTGAGCGATTTCTAAAGCTTGATAAATAAAAAACGACCTAACCTGCCAGTTTAATTTTTGTTTAATTAAAAATTGTGGAGCTTCGCAGCAATGCAGATTCGCTCTCTCTAGTTACTTTTATATCTTCACCATTTTGTGGCAACATCGAAATTTATTGTTTTAGGTTATCTTTTTATTATTCATCCAATCAACTAAAATTACAACGCAACTGTGTCACGTTATAGCACACGTTTTTTTAAAATATTTATTCTGTCCTCTCCTTTAAAGTTCCCCAAGCCTTATGTAACTAAGAAATTAATTTATTTAATGTACTTTCCGATAAAGCTTAATTCGATTATTAATTTCATTATCCAACAATATATTAAGAGACTCATAGTTTCTGCGGTCGAAATCAGGGTAATCCACTGTAGATATAGATATTATAGACATGGACGTATATAAGGGGGGGGTTTAGGGGATCCGGACCGGACCCCTTCCCCTAGCATATTGTGCAATATAGAATGTAAATGAATAAATGTCAAAGTGTCGCAAAGATTGATAAAATAAAAATATTAAAAAGTAATAATATTGAATTATAGATGCATTTATGCATTTTCGAGATAGAGGGTGTCAACAAAAAAATATTTCTAAATTTTTCATTGGAAATCGTATAAATTTGGGTCATCTATTTCTCCATAGTGACAGCGCATGTTATCTTTCAGTGTCATTTCAGTCCTTTGTTAAACTTTGTGAAAATATTGTTTTTTTTATGGAACACCCTGTACATTTATGGTTCTACTAAAGGACATTTTCTTAATAAAATTTTTCTTATGAAGGTGTAATTTTATGATCCGCAAGACCAATTTGGTTCATCTTAAAAACAAAAGACTGCTGAGGCTAAAAATCGTATTTTATATTCTATTAACTAAAGTCATTGGTTCTGAAATATCCTGTATAGAAGGTAACGTATTTTGATTTAAATTGGTCACACTCCACCAACTTGTGCAATTGCTTCGTATGGAATCCTGAGAAGCAAGCAGTCGTGGCCGAGCGGTTAAGGCGTCTGACTAGAAATCAGATTCCCTCTGGGAGCGTAGGTTCGAATCCTACCGACTGCGTTTTTTTTTTCGAATTGAACACCTAAAATGTTTAAAAATAGTATTTTCTAATATGCGCTGATACATTTGTCCCACCTCTCTTATTTAGCAACAATCATCACCGTGTCGTGCAAAACCACAAATCTAACCACATCAGCTGTTTATATAATCGCGGTTTAGGTACACCTCATCGTAGATAATAGTTTATTATTCATTAATTATAATTTAAGGAAGATATTATCAAGTCGTGTTTATTCATTCATAATCCATATCTGCACATTCTCGATTGCCTTGAAAAAAAGTCCCTTTCCACACTTTACATGTCTGGTTTAAAATCAATAATATCTAATAAATTTCGACATTTTTAGAATTCTCTTTTATGTAATTAAGTGACGAGTCCTACAACTATTCAAAATGAAGTCCTTCCGCATCGATACACTTTTGACATATTCTAATCAAGCTGTTTATAGAGCAACTCGTCACGATATGATTTTAAGATTACCTACAATTTTCCTTTATTCTTTGCCATATTTCGTCCCATTTTTGCAGTTTCAGGTGTAACTAACAAAGTTTGTTAAAATACTAAGCTTACTAACAGATAACGCATACAAAATAATCCATTTTTGCAGATGATTTTAAATAAATATGAGTATGCACAACTTGTGGACTTCTGTTCTTGGAAAAATGGGCCACCTTCAATAGCACGCCACTGGTTAAAGCCATGGAGTTAATATTACATTCAATAAAAGGTCTAATTAAGTGAATAAGCTGCAGTAATTTTCATTCAATTCCGTCAGCGAATTATGAAGATATGACAGGAAATATAATTTTTTTGTAAACTTTAAGGAGGAGGTATATCGGGTTTACCAAAATGCACAGATGTACTTGAAATTTATATAGCGTATTACCCAGTGCTCCTTCTGTGCGTTATATTTTTTTGAATCTAGATTTTCAGATATTGTTGAAAGTTGTTCATTTTAACATAGGTTTATATGGTGAAGATGGACGGTGCGGCTCTTTTTTTGCCCATAACTAAGAAAAAAATGTAAAAATTGTGAAACAAAACTTTTAGATAGTGCACAGTATTATCTTATCTTTGATGTAAAACTAATGTAAGTTTTGAACATAGTACAGCTGTATTAATTAGAAACAGAAACCAATAATTGCATTTCTGTCTGACTTGAGGATTAATGTGGCAACGTCGCAATCAGCTGACAGCAAGGAGGGAATACATTTGAAAGACTTAATAAAAACGAAATTGATTTCAAACATATACATTTTTCCTAAATCCCAGGTGCATTGTTATCAACAATAAATTATCCACAACTATTTTTTGTAATGTTTTTAAAAAACTTAATTAATTTAAAAAGGCCAGGAAGCTGTGATACATTTATTGGAATAAAAAATACAGTTGATAAATCCTTTTAATATATTTAATGGTTTATAAAAACATCGTAATCCTTCCCCAGCATTATTTAGGGTTACATAAAGTTTTCTTTACTTGATTAATATAATTAGTAATACTTGAGATAAAAGCATTTATACAGAATAACAAAGGAACATAAATACTTCTCAGCAAACTTTATATCTAAAAAATTAGTTATAGTTGCAAAACTTTTGTAACATTACTAAAATAGAGATGAAAAAAACGAACAGTGAGTAATAATGTAATTTCTATCACAGTACCTTCAAAATTGCATCCAACATTTTCTTTGACTTGGTCGAGAGATGGGCGCGAGTGTCATTTCATTTCTTTAGAACTAAATTAACATCATTATTTTCTCGTTGTTTTACCAGTTCATATGATTTACGGATTTTAAATAAAGGATGTAAATCTTCGCGAGGATACTACGATATATTTGCGCTATATTTAATAATTATATTTTACATAGTTTACACACAATATATTTTTGAACGCGTACGCATCTTTACCCGAATTTGACGCGCAATATCTCCGATGTCCGAGGGCTGTAGGTTCGCTGTGTGTACAACTGCACTCCGTTATTAGCGCTGTTGCCACATCTACATAGTGTTTAAGCGTTCATTAAATATAATTTAAAACTACTTAAATATGATGTTTTTATGTTGTTAATTTTCAATATGTATGCTATGTGCATATTGAGTAGATTTCTTTGCTATATAAATAATGTTTATCGCAAATAATTTCAATAGAATTAAATTTTTGCAAGTTGGTAGCGGGTTTTAGTCCCATAAGAAAAGCATAAGACCCCCCTGCGATCCTCACTTCCCTCGGACCCCGATATACCTCCTTAACCCAGGAAAAAAGTTTATAGAGCAAACTCTACTTATTTTTTGGCAATTAATGTATTCCTGTTGTTTCTGTATTTAAACTGAAATCGCCCTGTATAAAATAAATTAAAAATTCAAATGAATCGTATACATATCGCTTTGTTTTTTTTAAGCATATTTCAACAGATTACCAACATATTTTGATGTATTGTAATGGACAAAACTCAGGATAATTTTTATTTTGCACGGCATTCTACTCAGTTGTCTCGACTTGTGCTTGATTGTGGTAATCCTCCATAAAGCCCCATAAATATCAATCAAGCTAGTCCTCCTACACTTTTATTATCGTCAAAATTATCATTGATCAAAGACGTGAACATTTTGCTTGTTTACAACTCAAGGTAGGTACATCTTAAAATTGCATCTTTTTTTAGAGATCGAAGAATGGGATTCCCATGAATTGCTAGCAATAAATAAAAATTTGTTGTATGCACGGACACCATTGTTATTCAATATAAATATGGAAACGATTCGTGTGTTGTTTGATTTCCTGTTGATTATTATTGAACTGCGATAATATAACTTTTCAGAGAAAGGAAATAAGTATTCGACATCTCTTAATCGGGTATTACATTTTCCATTTTGTTGACCCTATAATTCGCTATATTTGGCTACCAACTTTTATATTAAAAATCTGTTATGATAATAACTAATACCTACAAAACATAATAGACCTCGTAATAGACTTATAAGAGGTATAAAACTATAAAACCGATCTCTAGATAGCGGACAATGATTCCATAAATGTGTGCCGCTCTCCATAAATGGTAACACGTCGCAACAACCAATCCGGATTGTGGCATACCTGTTGACACCATCTGGCGCGCCAGTGGCGTGTATTGTTGAAATAGACAGAATAATATATAAAAATAAACAACAAACGTATCAAGTGATCAAGGATACGCGAATATAAAAGGGGGAGAGGGGGGGTCAATTTATATCTAAAACCGACACTGCCAAAATTACTGGCTTGTAAACATTTATGAAGGCCGTCTATTTAGGGTTTACTGAATAATAAAAACTGTTGTAGGACCTAACCACTTTCAAGGGCAATGGAGAACAACGAACAAAAAAGGGATAAGTCATAAAAAACTGAAATTTGATTTTAATATGTAAAAATTACAAATGTTTACGTTGAAATTCCGTCTCTAAATTTAAGCATCAATATCAATGTTAATAATAAGTACCCGAGTTAAATATTCCAGTTTCCAATAATGTATCACTATTATGTATAACTTCAGTGGTGTTTAAAACTTCTAGCTTTGAAATTACACTGATTTTTCTGTTTTGCTCACCTTAAAGTTGATTTATTTTAAATTTAACTTTTTTTATTTTAATTAGTGCGTTAACTAAAACTAAAAATAATAAACTGGAACATATTTACGGGTATATTATCTAATGTATAAATGATTGTTATTTTACACAAGATGTAATAAATTATCATATTTTCCTAAATTTTTTAGAACACGTCTTTTACACGTGCTTTCGACAGAAAATTAATGCCACATTTTTTATAGAAAACATGTTACATCAAATGGTAGAGGTTATGAAATACAAAATACCTCACACATACCTCACACTTACAGGACTTGAATATTTTGCAATAAATACCGTTTAACGTCCGGGATATTTTTTACACTGACGCTTCTGTGATGTTATTTGTTATTTATTACATTTATGTAAGTTTGTTATTAACAGAAAATGTTAATATTTTTTGGAACACTTGATTTTTTTTATTGTAACTGATCATTTTGTTTTGGCATATTTAGCTTTGGTTTTAAATTAACATGTTTTTAAAGATGAGTATAATAAAACATACAGATACGTTATAATTTTTTTCCCGTCTATGGTTTCTGACGTCAAAGATGGATCGTGTCTACTGATTTCCGTGTTCTTTTTACATCTGGATTAATGTAACTGCAACAACAAGTAATAAAAACAAGTATGTGTATGTAAAGCTTTTTTTGTATTTAAAATAAAATAAAAGCAAATGTCAAGACATTGTAACTAAGCCACTAAAGATCACCAAAATCAGCCGGAAAAATATAAACACTAGTCTAAATCTAACAATGCATGTGGGGCATCCCCATGCCAGATCACTGAGGTCGTGACCCGGTCAATTTTAATTTTCCTGATTCTCTGATATTTAGTGCTTACCCATTTATATTTTAGAGTAGGTAGCTTTCAAATTTTTATTTCAACCCCTGAAGAAGTTATGAGCATTTGAATATTTGGGTAAAAAAATTTGAAACACTTACCTGTAACTTGGCAAAAACTAAAGATATCAAGCTTTTTTTCATTTTGTTCGTTTTGAGATGTAGTTTTTTGTTTTTTTTTTAATTTTTAAACCAAAAAAGTGCTTTGAAGTGGCGCTTGCATCACTGACACCAAAACTTAGCCATCACGTATCCCCCTTGAAAAGAAAATCGACGTGTCAAGGTTTTTTTTGTTTTTTTTTTAATTCCGATTGGTATTTTTCAGGTGGGAAGTTTTAATTAAAACACCCTGTAGATGTTTTTACAGAATACAAATGGTCAAAAATATAACAAGTATTAAGGCATTATGCAAGGAAACTAATATTGAACAAAAAAATTCGGAATATTTAGTTAGTAATTTTTAAAAAATATATTTTTAGTAATCAGTAATTTAGTACATAATTATTTCTACAATAAAAGTTAGTTTAATAGCGTACATTTTCTGTAAAAATTTAAAATAAAAATTAAAATTCGAAAATAAAATAGAATAGAAAAAAGCTCGGAAAAAAGATACCACTCCTGTCCTCTCATATATTTACATATTGCAAGACGATTTTTTGAGAATTTTTTGAAAAAATGCCACCCATTCAAGATGGACTTTTTTGGTTTCAAAATTAAAAAAAAACTAAAAATGTAATAGTTTTCTATATTTTTTATGATCGGGTCGGGTTACAACCTCAGTAACCAATTTTAGTATCAATTTGCCGTGTCAAAAATTGGTAAATGTAAAACAAATTTTAGTAAAATATAGTTTAGGAATTATCTAATGATATTAAGATCGGAAACCTTTCCTTTTACTAAAGATTTACTTTTTATATTTCTATTTGTGGTGTTTTACTTATGAATAGAAATCTACAATGAAACCATGCTCTTATTGTTAATGTATTTGTATTTTAAACAAATAGAAATTATATCTCTCTCGCTTTTATAAATAGTAAATAGAACAAAATTTATTTACTTCCTTAAATTTTTGAGGTTAGGTGTTAGTGATTTTTAAACTTTTTCACATCTTACAACACTACTTACATACAGAGCTTTTTTTTTAAACCTGACATAAACCAACTTTTTTATTTGAAGTGATAGACTCGTACTTCCAAATGCAAAGTTGTAGAAAATAATTTGATTAAGAAAAATTTACAAATAATTCTTTCCGGTGTCGCTAGAGCTACTAAAACGTTATTTTTTAAATGGCAAAACCGTATTTTATATAGCAATAGTAGGCCTTGGATATTAAACAAAAATTGTATTGTTTAAAAAGAGCCATCATTATTGTGCTGTCATTGTGGTATTTGACATCTGTTGTATTTGAATGTGTATAAAAATCACGTTTTAATTAAGTTGTTAAGATGATTTTCAGCCTTTTGTAGATCCTTGGGCACACACTTCCAGTTGTTTTTAGTTTTACTAAGTAATTTTTTAAAAACTCTGGGTTTGGAAGAGGCTTATCGGGATGTCTTGCGTGGAATTAAAACTTAATTCAACTTTCTCTTGTGAATTGATTGTGGAACTGATTCGTCTTAGCAACTGAATTAAAACGTTATTTTTTATACATATTCAAATACAACAGCTGTCAAATAACACAATGACAGTACAATAATGTGTTTTTGCTGATTATTCAAAAACGGCTACTCCATAAAAGAAATGTGACATAACATTGTCTATTCAGAATGTGAAGGTTTGTCAAATTATGTTAAAAAATACGGTGTTGCCACTTAAAAAAATAACGTTTTAGTAGCTATTGCAGAAATCTGGCAACACCGGAAAGAATTATTTGTAAATTTTTCTTAATCAAGTTATTTCCTACAACTTTGGATTTGGAAGTACTAGTCTATCACTTTAAATAAAAAAGTTGGTCTGTCAGGTTTTAAGAAAATAACACTGTATTAAAGTTTTAAAGACATTGACTCGAAATTTGAAAAACGCTTTGGAGAGATAAATGTGCATTTTTTGGAGTGGATCCGAATATTTCTACTTACACTAGTGACATTCGTGCGAGAATGCCACAACATTTTTTAATAAAAAAAATGGTACGCCACTGATTTTTTCCCCGTTTGCATATTTTTTTAGAAATCCACCATCAATTCTGAATGAAATTAGTCTCTTCAATTTTTATCCTAGGATGCATCGTTTTTGTTGTATATTTTTTATTTCTATTGATACATTATCTTGTAGGTTGCTATCAATTTTCTAGTCAATATCTTTAAAACTATTTGAAATAATTAATAAAAATAAATAAAAAATTAAAATTTAAACAATCTCGAAAATGAAGCATATTTCAACCTACGTTTATATGAACTTTTTTTCACAAAGTCACTTCGGCAACCACCNTTAGTTTTACTAAGTAATTTTTTAAAAACTCTGGGTTTGGAAGAGGCTTATCGGGATGTCTTGCGTGGAATTAAAACTTAATTCAACTTTCTCTTGTGAATTGATTGTGGAACTGATTCGTCTTAGCAACTGAATTAAAACGTTATTTTTTATACACATTCAAATACAACAGCTGTCAAATAACACAATGACGGTACAATAATGTGTTTTTGCTGATTATTCAAAAACGGCTACTCCAAAAAAGAAATGTGACATAACAGTTTCTATTCAGAATGTGAAGGTTTGTCAAATTATGTTAAAAAATACGGTGTTGCCACTTAAAAAAATAACGTTTTAGTAGCTACTGCAGAAATCTGGCAACACCGGAAAGAATTATTTGTAAATTTTTCTTAATCAAGTTATTTGCTACAACTTTGCATTTGGAAGTACTAGTCTATCACTTTAAATAAAAAAGTTGCTCTGTCAGGTTTTAAGAAAATAACACTATATTAAAGTTTTAAAGACATTGACTCGAAATTTGAAAAACGCTTTGGAGAGATAAATGTGCATTTTTTGGAGTGGATCTGAATATTTCTACTTACACCAGTGGCATTCGTGCGAGAATGCCACAACATTTTTTAATAAAAAAAAGGTACGCCACTGATTTTTTCCCCGTTTGCATATTTTTTTAGAAATCCACCATCAATTCTGAATGAAATTAGTCTCTTCAATTTTTATCGTAGGATGCATCGTTTTTGAGGAAAAAAATAAAACATATTTTATTGCAAGTTGTATATTTTTTATTTCTATTGATACATTATCTTGTAGGTTGCTATCAATTTTCGAGTCAATATCTTTAAAACTATTTGAAATAATTAATAAACATAAATAAAAAAATTAAAATTTAAACACTATCTCGAAAACAAAGCATATTTTGACCTACGTTTATATGAACTTTTTTTCACAAAGTAACTTTGGCAACCACCCCAAATTGTTCCTTAAATTGTTATAGTAGGGTACTAAAAGTATTATATGTAATAAATGATAGTGATAAATGCATAATATGTAAGATCACATGACAGACTACAAATGCCAAAATTTGTGGGCAAACGTCAACCCTTCCTTTGACGTATCCGATAGTGTAGCTTATAAAATCGGTGGATACAGTAAATTTAAGGCTACCAACTTTTAGGTTAAATATCAAACTTGATAATGTGTAAACCACAAACCATAATAGACTTTTAACCTATGCCAGATTAATGTAACTGCGATAATAAACACATGATACCTACTCTTTAGATATTTAAAGTAAAAACAAGTGTTAAAACTGCAACTAAAATTAGTGCTACTGCATAAATACTAAATGCACTAAAAATTGGTCAATAAATTATAACCGGTTGATATTGGTAATGTAGCACATTTATATACCAATATTACTTTGCCAATTTCTTGACGGAACATTGTTGTAACAAAAAATCCAGTTGAGGAACATTCACAATTATTCTAAGAAAGTTTTAAAATTAAAAGGGCTTATTTTTGGAATTGTATAAACACCTCTCCTGTGTATGAATGAAGGATGTGCAATAGCATTTAAAGATTCTCTTTATTCTCAATATTCATATACATATAAGAAAGGCGACCACTAACTTCAGACTTATTTTTGTAATTACGTATCAATTTATAAAATATCTGAAAAAGTAATAAAACGCTAGTGTTTTATTTATAATAAATATAAATTACTTTTTCCTAAACAATTTGACTTTAAAGCAAAGACTTGAAGATGCAGGATGCTATATTTGAACTTGCAACAAATAGGTGCAACTTACCTCTCTGCTGTAATTTGTCAAATAGTTCACCATTTCATGAAGAAATTACTACCTACTGTAAATTAACATTATTATAGTCTCGTTTATAGTTACTGTTATTAATATTAATATTGTTATTATTATCTCAAAATACTCAGCCATTTTGATTTCCAATATCTTTTTCTATTTGTGAGTAAATCATTTCATTGCAGGTACGGGAGAGTCGGGGAAGTCCACCTTCATCAAGCAGATGCGTATTATCCATGGTGCCGGCTATTCGGACGAAGACAAGAGGGGTTTCATCAAGCTTGTTTACCAAAACATCTTCATGGCAATGCAGAGTATGATAAAGGCGATGGACCTGCTGAAGATCCAGTATGGAGATTTAGCCAATCAGGTTGGTCAATATATCTGACATCTTGACATTTTTTAAAGAATTTTGCGCACGATATAACTGTCAGTTCCTTAAATATTCTGCCTTCCCCATCTAATCTCAATAAATGAATAAGGGGAATAACAGTTACCAAATTTGACTCACATATTATGTAAAACGTTTATTCTATGCATAATTTTATAAAACGATGAATGATTAATTTTTGAAAGTGCCTATATATAGAAAATTTACATAACATTTTTTGTCATTGGATGATTATTCCAAGTATTCTGTCAGAAATTACTGATTAAAAAGAATTATCTCTCACTGGGATCCCATCAAAAAGAAGACTACTGTTTTATGTGCATTCCATTCTATAATTATTTGGGTGATGACTCACTTATACCTAAAACATTGCTGCATAAATTTATGTTTCCACTGTTTTTAGTTTAGAAGTAGATAAATGCTATTAAATTAATTTCGGAGTTTCAAATGAAACTGGTTATATTTTATTTGGATAGCAATTAGCAGTGGATTGGTAAATGAATTATTGAAGGATTTAGTGATTGACAAAATTATCTCGGATGGGGATGTCCCTCTACTCTAAAAATTTCTTTTGTATAGTTAAAAAAACTAAATCTGAAATTTTTTCTAATTTTGAATTAATTTTTTTCGTAAAATATGATCATAACTTAAGAATTATGAAAGGGAAACACACCTGCAGGAACTCATTTTAACTAATCGTTCCAGGATAAGGCGGAGTTGATCAAGAGCATTGATTATGAGACGGTGACCACGTTCGAGAGCCCCTATGTGGAGGCCATCAAGGACCTCTGGGCCGATGCTGGCATCCAAGAGTGCTACGACCGGCGCAGGGAATACCAACTCACCGATTCCGCGAAATAGTAAGTTTGGTTTTTTACCACCGTACACACTGTAGCGTGTTTTTCACTGAATTGTTACTTATCGTAACAGAAGTGAGTTGATCGGTTTTTGATTTGTATTTTAGAGTTTTCTAATAATACGTACTGTCTTTGTTGAAGTTATTTTGATTTGATTTTTAATATGTATTCGTTTTCGGTGCTAGTGATGAATATGCAGACTTGCTGTAAATCTATTGACTGGAAAGGGTTAAACATTTTTTAAAATTTGGTTTATAAAACTTCATATCTCCTTCTAAGTACAGGGTGTATTTTCTGTATTCAACTTTAAGATCAATTGTGTTTTAAATCATTTTTCATAATGTATTGTGCATATAAAATTATGGGGTGTAACTTTATATGAGTCATATTTATATGGAGGCCACCTTTGTCAGAAAAAACTGAATTTTGTTTTTGCTGATCGGTTTAATGGCGCGCGTGTACCGTGTACCCAATTTCATCTTTCTTACTTCACATACGAGGGTGGTCTGAAAAGTTTCCGACCTCAACATAAAGATGGCAGCACTCGTAAATAAAAGCTAGTGAATTTCGTTGTTCATCTGTTGACAGTTACTCACCAAAGTTTCAGCCATTTTGGACGCGTAGTTGTTATGTAACAGTCGTTTGAGTGAGTTGATGTGAGTGTTTTTATGAAAATGGACAAAATCGAGTATCGAGCTGTCATTAAATATTTGTTTTTGAAAGGCAATACGCCTACGCAAATCAAAGATGAGTTGGATTCTGTGTATGGGGACTCTGCACCATCATTTACCACAGTGAAATTTTGGGCAGCTGAATTTAAACGTGGCCGTAAGAGCTTGGGAGACGATGAACGTTCGGGACGTCCAAAAACTGCAACTACCGACGAAAACATCGCCAAAGTTCACCAAATGGTGCTAGACGACCGCCGAATTAAAGTGAGAGAGATAGCAGAGGTTATGAACATGTCAAAAGAACGTGTTTGTCACATATTAAATCAACATTTAAACATGAGAAAGCTGTCCGCGCGTTGGGTGCCGCGTTTGCTCACGTTAGACCAAAAACGTGTTCGAATGAACATTTCCAACGCTCTGTTGGCGCAGTTTAGGCGCAATAAATCCGAGTTTTGGCGCCGATTAATTACTGTAGATGAAACTTGGATACACCATTATACGCCCGAAACAAAAATACAGTCCAAACAGTGGACTGCAAAGGGGGAACCGGCTCCAAAAAAAGCAAAAACTGTTTTTTCGGCTGGGAAAGTGATGGCGACTGTTTTTTGGGATAGTCATGGAGTTATTTTAATCGATTATCTTCAAAAAGGAAAAACCATTACAGGAGCATACTACGCATCATTACTTGACAAGCTGAAGGCAGAACTTGCGGAAAAACGGCCACATTTGCAGAAAAAGAAAATCCTGTTTCACCAAGACAACGCACCGTCTCACACCTCAGCGGTTGCCATGGCGAAAATCCACGAATTACGGTTTGAACTGCTTGACCATCCGCCTTACTCACCAGATCTAGCCCCAAGCGACTTCTTTTTGTTCCCTCATCTAAAAATTGCGCTCGGAGGACAGAGATTTTCGTCAAATGAAGAGGCAATCACCTTCGTGAACAATTATTTTGCAGAGAAAAACGCCGAGTACTATTTGGACGGGTTACAGAGATGGGAGCATCGCTGGGAGAAGTGTGTAGAGTTACAAGGAGACTATGTTGAAAAAAAAAAAATTCTGAAAAAATGTCTTGCATCTTTGTTAGGTCGGAAACTTTTCAGACCACCCTCGTACTTGTTTTTTCATATCATCACAAGGAAATTTAAAGATGGAAACTCATAAACACACGATATTGTCATTAAACACTGAAGTAAACAACTTTATAAGATTATACACTTAACATTACAAAAAATACTTCACCAACTACAAAATTAAACTTAATAAAACACAACATACACTATACAAATTCTATTTTGACTTCAGTAACAACTGATACCTACTTGATGTATAGTCATTAAATTACCTGCCTCTCGTAAACCAATAAACTAAAAACTAAAATGAACGTAATGAAACGGTCATTCTCTTTTCATGTTTCGAAAACTTCACTGTTTGTTATCAAAACTTTCATTCTCAAATTGACTTAAAAGTCAAATGTCACAGTTTTAAGTAAGTAATAATAAAATAAATATTATACGATATCTTATATCTCCATGGAAGGTAGACAAACAAAACAAAATAAACTGTCACATTTGACTTTTAAGTCAATTTGAGAATGAAAGTTTTGATACTGAAAACAGAGTTTCGACACGTAAACCGTGTATTCTGTTTTAGATTCAGATTAGTATTCTGAGGAAAACGTACTATTTTCCCTAAAAAACTGACCTCCATGTAAAGTTACACCCTGTATATTATTGAAAATTTTTAATGCTTGACAAGAAAACGCTCCTTTATTTTTGACAAGTATGTGTATTACACCCTGTATATCGGTATAAAATTACTTTGACATACTGCAACAAAACAACCTTAACAATTAAATGTTGGGACAAGTTTTTATTTTGGAAATAATACAATGGCTTATCAGAATGACTGAAGTAGTTTGTTATGTTCTTTTAAATACAAACATAATATGCTCTAGACCAGGGCAAGTCAACCAAATCCATACCGCCCAAGAGGGCGATTCAAGCTTCATGGTGGGCGGTAGATGTGAAAAACTATGTGGAAAATGATATTCAATGTATTGTTGATACTTTTCTCTACCTCATATTGTTTAGAACCAGACTCTAGTGCTGTTAATCAAATGGAGCCTTCATTAATGATTACATGCCATAAATTTAAATGACAGACATGTTTTAACTCAATTTAGCCGAAATTTTGCATATTGTCTTATCTATATTGTTAGCAAATTTAAATGTCCAATGTCAAAATATATTATTATTATAGCCAATTGACTTATCAAGGCTGGAAAATATTTTAAAACGGTTTAGAATATAGCACTATTTTTGTATTTAAAGGAATTAACGAAATGCTTCAGTCTTTTTGATAAACCATTGTGTTATTTCCAAAATAAAATCATGTCCCAACATTTAATTGTTACGTCTCGATTGTTACTAATCTTCAGTGACGATTGGTGAAAATTAATATGATTCGGATCCAAACCTTTTTTTAAAGCATGATTTCCATCATCACAGAGAACTTTCGTCATGTATAAATTGTAATAAAATTTGCAAAAAATTAATTAGGGTTGCCGATCTTGACATCTTGAGGGAATTTCAAACAAATTTTGAGAAATAAAATTTTAAAATAGGAGTGATCTCTGTGATTTCAAACAGCATTGCACATACATGTGTGAAATATGATAGATGCAAACAAGCATTTTCTTATTTTACACAAAACTTTCATTTTTCTTAAAGTTATGATTTTATGATGATTGAAAAAGGAACATTCATTTCAAATCAAAATTTAGGTGGTATAATTATGAAGAAAATTTAATTTAGTGAACAAATAAAAACATCTGACCGACCGCAACAGATTATGAAAAGAAATATTTTGCGAAAAGACCTATTATTTTACTTTTCACCACCCGCCACTGGTAATCTTATGAATATTTAATTTTGTTTTAATTTCAACACTGGTAAAAAACAATTTACGTTAATGAAATTTTCTAAGAATACATTTTTTGTTTAGTTTTTTTTTTAATTTGTATAATTATATGTATTTGAAAAAAGGTATTTCAATACTCATACAGGGTCATTCCTAAATGAATAGGCATATGCGTGTATGGACCCCACGATATGTTTTAATGTAACTTACCTCTAAACCAAGTTGCGTCATTTAACCTGTAGATGGCATTAAAGTTAGTAAAATATGTTTAATTTTTTCCAAATAACTAAAACGATTTGTCCGATTTAAATGAAATACTAGTATGTAATTGTCAGTCGTAGTAGATGTCACTGTATTTACAGACTGAAAAAATACCCCGACCTCTTAGCAAATATGCTTATATACTTTTTCTAGAGGTGGCATTACAACTTCAATTGTTATACTAACATAAAACCAACACATTTTAGATTCAAATCTGATTTAATTGTCATAAAAAATTTGACTTATTTGATAATAAAAATTAAACAAAGCTGAAAAATTTGCAGCAAATGTTCACCATTTTCCATAACACATAATTCATTTTATTTGATGATATTAAGGGAAACTACTACTTTGCATGGCCCAACCGCCATTGAATTATACTAGCAATATCTAGTAAATAGATCGCTCTCTGCCAGTGTGGTATATTAAAGGCAGCAGTGATTATTCATAGATGTAGCATGCTGCTATGTCTCACAAACCCGATTAGGTGAAAATAAATAAAAAAATCAAATTTTCTTTATTTTGCAAATTATCTATGATAGTTTGTCATTCAATTTGTTTAATTTAATGGTTTGGGATTCAAATAGGCACAATCACAGTCACAGTAATTCAAATCTGACACTCACAGTTCACATAATAGCAGAAATTTAAGGTGAGATGATCGTTGTTTTTTAAATGAATTTCTTGTTATTTAAAATGGTGATTACTTTAATCATTTTCATGAATTATTAAATTAAATATGCAATTAAAATTTTCTGTACTTTAGGAGCATTATATATTTCATTTTCACTGTCTAATAAATCAAATTTTTCACAGCAGTAAATAAGATTGTATCAAAAATCCATTAATGACGACACATAAAATAATTAAATACATAAAAACTGTTAGAAATACAAAAAATTTCTGAAGGGGAAAAACTTCATATAAACGATTACCTTTAATATAAGATTACAGCTGAAGTTATAAAATCACCTGTAACAAAAATAGCATATTTGTTTCATTGTGCAATTAGTTCGGTAAATATGTCAAAAAGTGACATCTGTACACAAGTCAATAAAAGCGTGAATCAAATTTTAGTTAAATTGGTCTAAGCCTTCCAGAATTATATGAAGAAAACTTAAAACTTTACCAACTTTAAACAAAGCAACTTGGTATAGAAATAAGTTACGTTAAAACACTACGAATCCTAACAACTAAATGTTCGGACAAGCTATAATTTCCGTAATAACAGTATAATGTCATCTAATCTTAGAATAAACTTATTCTACATGAACGACTTCATTTTACAACTATTGCAATGACTATTTTACATGTAATTAAATATATTCTGATCTGTAAATCGCATCACAGTAATATTTTGTTTAATTTGCTGACAACTAAATGTTTGGACACGGCACTTTTGGTCTCAAAAACGAAGTAGGTGCTGTAATTACAAAATACCCTCCAAAAAAGTATATGAAATGATAATTCAACATTATGAATGAGGGAAATCAATGAAACAGATATGCCGAAATCCACAATTGAAGATATAATTAAAATGTACCGAGAAATTGATAGCGCAGATCTTAGCGGAAATAGTTCTAGTCGACCGCCAAAAGTGATAAAAAAATGCCCAAAGGCCTGTTGTTAACATTGGCAAGCTCCAAGTAAGAATGAGAATTATCGCATATTGCTTGAATTGCAAACTTAAGATTTGCGACAGCATTTTGCAATTTTCTCGAAAATGGTGTAAAGTACAAAATTCCTTTTAGAATAACAAAAAAGTAACAAAATCTCTAATAGTTTTTTTTGCAATGTGCCAAAAGAGACTTGTTAACTTTATGTAACCTAGTTGAGGTAAATTTGGTAAACTTTATTTAAAAATTGCATATAATTTATAATGAATAATGTGCTGTCCAAACAATTAGTTGTTAGAGCTCGCATTTTGGTGTATTTGACATGCACTGTAAATTCATCTACGAATAATAATCTTGGCTCGGGGAAGGCCCAAACGTCGGGAAAGTCTTTTTTGACGGTTATATTTTCCGGTCTTTACTAGTATTTGATAGTACCGTAAGTTGAAAGACTGGTCGTAAAGGTGTGTGTGCCTTGCAGTTATCTAATGGAGATAGATCGGGTGGCGTCCCCCACCTACCTGCCAACTGAGCAGGACATCTTGCGCGTCAGGGTGCCCACCACCGGCATCATTGAGTATCCGTTCGACCTGGACGAGATCAGGTTTAGGTACGACAGGCCGACGGCATGAGAGCTTACTTTCGACTCAACGGTCGCATTGGTTGTGTTTCCGGAACACTCAGGGGGCCGTTGTTGGTTCCATCCTGTTTGACTTTTTTAGTCCCATTTAAGAAACGATAATAAGTTAAAATCATGCCTTAAAAACATTACGCTCAAATATTTTATTGTTCAGTTTCATTACAAACGTGTATGCCGTTTGAGTAATAAAAGCCTATTTGGGGACAGAGTTTCTGCAAAAAGAAATAATAGGGCGAGTGGTCTCTTGCTGGTATATGTAGGGGTGAGATAACATTGGATTTTCAATTTACATGTTACAATTTGTTACTTATCTCTTTCATCAGTCACTGCACAAAACATAATTTCATTTCCGAATTGATTCGACACTCGTTGAAAAGAGTAAGAGGGGTTTGTATTCCTCATTTTTTTTTAATGCCAAATCTGTTCATTGGATCCTAAACCTTCATGTGAAAATGATAATTACATTTCAAGTAATACTTTACTTAAAAATGTAATATGGAATGTAGTTAAAATCTATTTAATATCCACCCACTAAATTGATCTAATTTGACCATTTTCTATAATAAAAATCAAGAATAATAAGCCTAGATAGACACAAAGGTACTAGACTAATATAACTGCGCAGACTTCTGCGATTAAAATAAGACACTCTAGCATACTGAATGTTGTATTAAGAAGCAACAATTTTTAATATATAAAGCTATTTTTGATATACAAACAACTTTTCTTTGGGCTACATGCTCCAACTGGCTTTGAATAATTATACAATAGCGACAATACCTGTTAAAAAGCTGATAATAAATAATGATTCAAAATAAAAACTAAAAATGATATGTTTAAATATAAGTAATACAAAAGCTCATACCTGATATATTGAAATTGTTAAATTCGATCATTCAAAGAAATATTTTGTATTCTTTCTGCTCTATTATTACCACTGACAGACACTAATCACTTAAAAAATGGCTGCTACAAAGAGATCTTTTGGTTTCCACATTTCACTCGGGTAGTATCCATTCTCATATGTTTATGTTTTCAAAATAAATTTATAAAAGGTAAATATTTTTTTAGTTAAAAAAACAATTACAACGATCCAGTCATTGACTGTTGTTTCAAAATATTATTTCTTTTTCCTAAAAGTTTTTTAAGTTTTTAAGTGTGACTCATTTGTTTTTAAGCCAACCACTAAAATCTTTATTTATTGTGCGATTTTAACCGGATTTTTTTGAGCCAATACTAAATTTTACCAAAAAATTTTAAATATGTAATAGCGATATCGATAGCGAAATCAAAAATTCATGGGTCTTTACTTTTTTTTCATTAATTTATTGTTGATATCAAGTTGTCCATGAAGCAAAACAAAAAATGAGGTAGTTAGGTAATAGTCAAAAGTGACAAATTATTGTGAAGTTAAGTTTATCTCGTGTTAATAACCTTGGAAAATATACGGTTAACAGACAAAATAGACATTGTAAGATTTGTTGGCGATAATGTGTGTTCGGCAAGAAATGCTGCAATAGAATTTAATGGTAGGCACCCAAACAGAGGAGTAAGTTAGAGTAGTGTACAGTATATTAATAAAGTTTTCAATAAAACAGGCTGTCTTTCAAAAAATTTACTTAAAACTGGATATAATGGACGTCGTAGAATTTTGAGAAATAATAACTAGATTTTACAATATTTTTAATAATATTCCCCGGGCTAGTATTAGAGTGGTTAGTTTAAATCTTAATATCCCTAGAGAAAATACCAGAAGGTGCCTGGCAGAAAATAAAATAAAAGCTTTTAAATTAAAATTTGTCTATGCTTTGGAATTGGGAGATGAAGAAAGACTTTTGGAGTTTTGTTATTGGCTACAGGCAGAATATTTAAATGATCCTAAATTTTTCAGTGAAATTTTATTTAGTAATGCAGCCACACTTACTGCAAATGGGGTAGTTCCGTCCCGAAATTGTCATCATTGGTCAGTTGAGAATCCAGAATTCATTATAAACGCAAAGAGGCAGTATTCGCAAAAAGTTACGATTGGTATAGAATACTAAATAATAAAATAATTTCCCTTTCTTTTATTTCAATGCGAATAGATTTTTAAATTTTCTTAATAATGAATTTCAGATTTCATTAGATGATTTGCCTTTAAGAAATCTCCTTAACTTCAACTTTCAGTTAAATTGTAGCCCTATTCATAACGTTGCCTTTAATTGAATGGCCACCGAGATCCTCAGACTTGACACCATTAGATTTTTTTCTTTGGGGTTTATTGAAACAAAAAGGCCACAAACTGTACACACGCTAGGATAATGCAAGCCTGTGCAGAAATTACTCCAAACCAAATACAAAAGGTAATTACGAACATACGTAAAATAATTGAGAAGTGTAATTATTTAACTTTAGTTGGTTTCAATTTCATTATTTTATTTTTAAATTTGTCAAAACTAAGATCATTAATAATTATTATAGTATCACATTACTAGAGTTTAGTTAATTTAATTTTTTTGTTTTTGTTTTACTTCATGGACAACTTGATATCAAGAATAAATTAATGAAAAAAAGTAGACTTGTGAATTTTTTATTTGGTTACAAAATCGTTATGATTCTAAATTTTTTGATAAAATTTGGTATTGGCCTGTTCTGAGGGATCGTGAATCCAGTGGCGTAATATATTTTTTTCTCAAAAAATCCCTAATATGAAACTTTGGAATTTTACTCCTAAAAACGGACATAGTACGCCTTGGATTTTGTGGAACCACGCTCATTTTCCTTCACAAAGCACACTTCGTCAAGCTCTAAATCTTTAAAAAAAAATCCGGTTAAAATCGCACATAAATAAAGACTTTACGGGGTGGTTTTAAAACAAATGGGTCATATTGTTTTTACTGTTAATCTTTATTGAATTAATAAATACGAGAAGGGAGGCTACTCGATTAAATAATTCTAAGTGAAATGTGGAAAAAAAAGATCTCTTTATAGTAACTATTTTTTACATGACTACTGTCGAAATAAATGAAATAGACACCTGAGTTTGGAAATCGATATTTTAACAAATCTTTTCAGATTGTTGTTTACAATTATTTACTACTTAAGTCAGTTTATTTTTAAAGAATGCAATATTTACGGAGATAGCACTCCCTTCTGTTTTCCTTAAAAATAAAAAAAAGAAGAGCTTTTGAGACAAATGACCTTCACAGTACTAAAGACAATAGTTCGAATTATTGTCAGTAAAAATTTGGAATTTTTTTATCAATTAACAAAAAAATTAGTTAAAGTGAGAGAAATTTTTTCAACATTTTCATTAATAACTAAAGAATGGCATAACGAAACTAACTAAAATTTTAGCACACAATAGAGTAATAGCGAGGCCAAACATGGTCCAAATTTCAATTCAATTTTTCAATTTTTTTACCCCTACGTTTTCTTAATATTGGTTTGCATACTCAGGGGTCTATTTCATTTATTTTGATAGTAATCAAGTAAACAGTGATAATAGAAGAGCAAGAAGTCAAGATATTTCTTTGAATTATTTTGCAATATTTGGCAATTTCAGTATATCAGATATCTGTTTTTGCGTAAATTATATTTAGACATATCATTTTTACTTTTAGCTCAGTACCTTTAAAAAGAATGAAAAATGCAAGGGCTAATAACGAAATATATTTTTTAAATGGAATTAGTTTTATTGCCCTCAATTTTTTTACCAATTTGCAGTTAAAATATGACAATTTGTGTTGTATCAATTTTGTGATCAGTTTATTGAGAAAAGAAAAAACAAGTTTTAATGTAATGTCTTAAATATTTCATAAAGTTCAGATAAAGCTATATATTTTCTCTTCTAGAAAGTTTTATAAACCCCGACAATTTTAAACGGAACAATTTTTCTGGGATTGATTTTATTTCTATAAAAAAGTGAAACGGGGATGGGACCCGTGCGGCCGGCGGACCAGTCCAAAATTCTAGTTCTATGTTTGTCGTTTTGCTTGTTGCACGGCGTACGGTACGGCAGAAAAGGCGCACTCACACTATCTACTAGCATTTAATTCTTAATTTTTAGCTGGTTTTGTGTATTATGTTGCTGCATGTTGCATGCTTGTGTTGGTTGCAGTTATCTTAGCGACTTGGAGCGAATACGGGCTCCGGAGTACCTGCCCACCGAACAGGACATCCTCAGAGCGAGAGCCCCCACGACGGGCATCATAGAGTACCCGTTCGATCTCGACTCCATTATCTTTAGGTATGATACGTTTTAACTCTAGGTCAGTGTGGTCCTGGTTATTTTGGTTGGGCATACCGTACGGAAAAAAAATATGGAATGAATTTGATTTTGTATACGTCAATTTTGCATTTAAAAAAGACACTTTTTCGTGTACCCTGCTTCGTGATTGATGACATGTTTTTCTTAAAAGAATTTATAATTTTCGGCCCAATTCTCGTACAATATAACTTTCTGGAAGTGAAACAATCGAATGAGGGGTACATTAATAAGTGTCTTTTCCAAATGCAGAGGAAATTTGTTCCATACTTTTGTCCACATGATATAATTTTCAGTTTTCTTTCAAAATCAGAACGATAAAATACTTTTGTTAAACCAGTATCCTCAAAATTATAAACCTATATGTTCTAATTAGGTCATTATAGGGTTTGTTGGATATTCAGAAACATTAAATATTAGCTGAAAAGAAGCAGCAATATACGTACCAGTAATTGTTAGTGATCAAGTGTTTGTTCATCCATATTTCATAATTATTTTAGTGTTTTGGTTAAGGTGTTGAATTAAATTGTGTGCAAGACTAATTATAATCAATTAGGACATATTTATAAGTATTAAAATTTTCAGTCTGTGTTTGTAAACTTCATTTAAAACATACTACGTACCATTATTGGGTCAAAGAAGTGACGACGAATGGAACTTTATTGACTAGAAAAATTAACCCATGAAGGCAATTATAATTGTTAAAAATATTTTTATTTAATTTAACTAGATGATTTTCCGTCACCTTTTAAAAATCACGTTATTAGCCAGAAATTGTCCTCAAAAATAAAAAAAATAAAACCATAGAAAAAATGCCTTCTGAAACGTCAGAAAAATTACAAGAAGCAAGGCAGAAAAAAACCACCAAAGAAACTAAAATAATGAATATATATTTATGAAAATGCTAATTGATATTGTAAAATATTCGAAGATTATGTAGGAAGGCTTCTCAAATCTGACGATTACTGGTACATTTACCGTAAAAAACGACAAATCTTTTACAAAAAAAAATCTGGTTTTTTTCAAGTTTCTTAACATTTAAATTATTCAGTTTAGCTTTATTTGAATACACACTTCAAAATGGTGAACTGAATCTTAAAATGCTTTCAAATAAGGGTTTCCTTATTTTTTTCATATATTCAGTAATTGCAAACACGCAAATTACGATAAATAAAAATACAATAAAAAGTATCACTTAATATTATCAAGATGATGAAGATTTTTTAAATTCAGAAGTTGCTTATTGTTTTAAAGTTAAATAACTTTGTGTTTTACATGTTTATGTAGACAAAGGATTGAAATTAGTGTAGTGTAGATTTTAGTAAATATCGCAAACTAGATGCAGCGCAGATTCAGTCGAGTTTGATAATTATCATAACTGTAGCCTTCAACATTTCTGCAAGTAATAAAAATCAAATTTTATTCACTTAACATTAGTAGAAAATCAGAGATTGCAGAAACTTCATTCAAACCTATTTAGTTATTATTGGAATCAAAACAAGTTTATTACTAAGATTAATCTTGAACTTTTTTTAAAGAAATCATAACCTTGGTTCTGAAAATTAATGAGAGGGGTACTTGTAAAGTTTTATCAAGAAATAAAATTTTGTTTAGACATGTTTCGCTAATCACGAAATAAATTAGCATCAATAAATCTTTATTGCGTGGTTTACTATAATAGTGCTGTAATATCCATGTTAATATTGAAAAATAAGTAACAACAAAATTTGTACATAAAGATTCTCTCTATAAAGAAATTTCAGTCTTACTAACTAGATCGTGAAAAAACAACCAACACAAAATCGCTTAAATGTGTGCCTTTATAAACTAACTGCTTCAATAATCAATTATTCATATGCTTCGAATTGGCTTTCACAGCATGGAAATTTTTAGCATCTTTATTTTTTATTCGTAGAAATTGGCAAGGATTATTATTAGATCTAACACAGCAATTTTAACAGCATCGCTTATAGTGTGATAACACCATATTTTTCTTGCCACGATACATGTGGAGATATTTTTTTAACATGAATTTTATGCATTGTAGAATGGTAGACGTAGGGGGACAAAGATCAGAAAGAAGGAAATGGATCCACTGTTTTGAAAACGTAACTTCCATTATCTTTCTAGTAGCATTAAGTGAATATGACCAGATCCTCTTCGAATCAGAAAACGAGGTAAGTCGTCGCTCGGGAAGAATCGTTTAAAATCCTTACGAAATTAATGTCTCAATCTTTTCCAGAACCGTATGGAGGAGTCAAAGGCTCTTTTCAAAACAATTATTACCTACCCATGGTTCCAACATTCAAGTGTAATATTGTTTTTAAATAAGAAAGATTTACTAGAGGAAAAAATTATGTATTCACATCTTGTTGACTATTTTCCTGAGTACGATGGTAAGTAATACTTCTTTTAAGCCAGTAAATGTTGACATCTTGTATTAAGGCGCCAAGCAGGACCATATTGGAGCAAGGGAATACATTTTGAAAGTGTACCTGCGGGAAAACCCTGATCCAGAACGCAGTTGCTATTCTCATTTCACAACAGCGACAGGTTCTTTTTGACAGAATTTCAGTTTTGCGCTGTAGGATTATTGCTAGTTTTACCAATATTTGATGCTATTACAAAAATGTATATATGTAGTTTGTGTAGCCTTAAATTTGCTATAGAGTATCATCTATATAAGGTGCAACTTTGAATGGGTGGTCATGTATTAAATTTCCTTTATTTACCACAATTTTTTAACAACAGTTTACGATCTTTGACAATTTTGACATTTGGAATGCCTTCTGAAGCACATGAAACATCAAGGTGTATAATTGAACCTTCGAATAGCCCATGGAATTCACTGGAAGTGCTCTTCACCAAGAAAGATGGTTCTAGGTTCTACCAGTTTTTATGTTGACTAGAGAAAGGTCAGTGAAGAAAGACAATTATCTTCTAGTTGGAATCCTGGCAAATGCAAATTGGTTTGCTATGTTGGGTCTCAAAAATAGTATTGGCAAGCAGAAGTCGATTCACAGGACAAAGAAAAGACTGCATTCTCTACTTGTACACTTCAGAGTCAAGTTTTTTGATCTCTGCAATGTTCCAGCCACATTCAAAAGTCTCAAAACTTTACCTGGAAGATCTGTCTTTAACGTTTGGAAAACCTTCTGAGGGACATGAAACATCAAGGTTTAATGGAACCTTTGAATAGCCCATGGAGTTTACCAGTAGTGTTGGTCACCAAGAAAGATGGTTCTACCAGATTTTGTGTTGACTACAGTAGGGTCAGTGACAAGGAAGAAAGACAACTATCCTCTACTTAGAATCTTGACAAATGCAAAATAGGTTTTCTACATTGGATCTCAAAAGTGGTTATTGGCAAGCAGAAGCCGATCCAAAGGGGAAAGAAAATACCTTTTTCTGCTGGAACATGTTTTTGGCCTCTGCAGTGCTCCAGTCACTTTCAAGAGTCTCATAGAGACTATATTACAAGAATTTACTTAGAATATCTGTCTTGTATACCTTGATGACAATTTGGAAACTTGTCTTAAAGAATAGCAATTAATTATGATGAATGGACAATCAGGAAATTAGAAAACTTAGTGAAGACCATTGAACCGATGACAGTCTAAAATCAATTAGTTTGAAGGAACAAGGGACTCGACCAAAACGGACAGAAATATTCGAAAATCACTACTGTTAAAAGGTTACTGGGCAGTATAGGACTGTCTTACGTTGGAAAATGGGTTACTGAAGTGGGAATGTCAAGATGGCAAAGAAGTACGATAACAGTTTGTACTGCCAAAGAATAGCGGCAACGAAGTGCTGAAAGAAGTCCATGATGGAGTGAAGTTAGAGAAAAGTTCTACTGGCTAGGAAGCCGAGCAGATGTAGAAGATTGGTGTCTTGGGTGTGCTGGCTGTTCTAGCAACAAGGGACCTAGAACAAGAAGGCGGAGCCAGATGAAATAGTACAACGTTGGGGCTCCTTTTGAAAGAATGTCCAAGGGCAGCCTAGAGAAGAGTTTAAGTACAGTTTAAACTCGACTACCTATTTGATTTAAAAAAATATATATAATTTCAGATTAATGTTGTATTGCCCTAAAAAACTGACTCCCCACTTAAAGTTGCATCCTGTATAATATATTTAAATATTTTTAAAGAGTATTAAGTTAATTACAATTAATTCTAAAATTTTTTCTAAAATTCTCGTCATATACACGATTTCTTATTAATGCAGGGTGACTCAGTCATAATGTCATTAATTTTAAGTAAGGGAAAAATGATGAGAATACGAATAAATTGATAATACATATTTACACTAAAAAAAACTATTTTCAAATCATTTAAACCAAACTACAAAGGTTTATCGAGAGTGAATCTTAACTATCATATTCGGTTGTTAACCTAGCTTTTACTGCGTTTTTAATAGTGAACGACAAAAATAGACCTTTTTACCTAGACGCATGAATGAATAAGATATTTTTTTACATTTTAAATATTAACAAGTTTATTCATTTGTTAATAAAAACAAATGTATAAGGATAATAATTGTTTTTGGATGTTAGGTAATTTAGTATTAATATTGTTAACGCTTTCACTATGTTTTAAAATTGAATATGAGTTTTTAGTATTATGTTCAATCAATTATTCAGTTTATAGTACATATACCTTGTTGTGTGACTTATTGCTTTTCGAAGAGTAGTATGTGGTACTTACTATTTAAAATGATAGTATGGCTAAGAAAACATTCATCCGTCTATAGGATTTTGTTAAGGGAGATATGCAACAGAGATTTTTTTGTTATTCTTTCCGAAATTACCTGTACTATAAAGTTTCGGTGAGATAATTGGAATATATGCCCAGAATTTTTTCAAAGTGGCCGAGTAATCTCTAACCTCAAACTCGATCATACGAAGTTTGACATATTAGCTATAAAAATGAAAAGAAAAAGGGAAAATTATGTACTAAAGGCTGCCAAACAAACAAAAAAATCATGAACATTAAATATATTCCTAAATCATGAATATAGACCCAAAACATAACCTCAAATTTATAAATCTTAACCTAAAACGAACATACTCAATTTTTTCTAAACCTGTGAGTATAAATCCATAAAAATTGTACTTTTGAGTGTGCAACCATTATTTTGCATAACTCTAACTCAAATTCATAGGAAGCTGACCAGGAATCCTGAAAACCTAACCTCAAATCCAAAATAATTAAGTTAAAAATCCACAGAAACGATATATTTTTTTCAACAAAGGAAATTGGGTATAAGATTTATAAATTTGAGGTTATGTTTTGGGTCTAGATTCATGATTTAGGAATATGTTTAATGTTTATGATTTTTTTTAGTTTGGCAGCCTTTACATAATTTTCCTTTTTTTTTTTAATTTTTAGATACCGGATATGTCAAACTTCGTATGATCGAGTTTGAGGCTAGAGATTACTTGGCCATTTTGAAAAAATTCTAGGCATGTATTCCAATTACCCCACAGGAACTTTATAGTAGAGGTAATTTCGGAAAGAACAAAAAAAAAATCTAAGTGCTATTTGATTAGTTTTGACGCGTGGCTCGGATTTTTTCCAATATTTCCCACTGTGCGACTGGGTAAACAGCTGTTTTGCTTCAACTTATGAACGCTCTATAGTCCGCTGGCCCATGCATTACCTGTTGCAAACTAGAGCACTGAGTTAACGGTATTTAAGGGGTAATTTACTTATTTTATAAAAGATCGAGTAAAATTTTTTTTCTTCGGTTTTCTGTCTTTTTTTAGTGTAAAGATGCATTATCAATTTATTCGTATTCTCATTTTTCCCTACACTTAAAATTAATGACATTATGACTAAATCACCCTGTATATAAAATGAATTCAAATGTTAAACAATGAACATCACATAATGTTGCAAACCTCAAAGAAATTATCTCCTATTCTTCAGTCTAAATTAATTTGAAATATTTTTACCCAACTTACATTTTTTTTTTGTGTTGGTGAAGCTCCAACAAGTGTGCATATTTTTAGAAAGGAAACATAACGTTTTCTTTGTATGAAAGCTATTTAAAGTAAATAACAAAAAAAAATTCTCAGAAATGTTTTTTACATTTTATAAATTCACAAACCTAGGTATGGTCCATCATATTAATTCCAAATTTTAAAGGTCGATATATTCATGTTAGCTAAGACATAAATCACATTGGAAATAATTAAATAATTCATTAATCAATAAATATGTCATGAGGAACATGTAATTATTTAACAAATAAACTGAAAATTGATTTTAAGATTCAATGTATAAAGTTGTTTACTGGTCTTTCGTAGTGCTAGTAGCTAAAAAGTATTTGTCTAGGTCCCCAACGAGATGCGATTGCAGCTAGGGAGTTTATCCTAAGAATGTTTGTAGACCTGAATCCGGACAGTGAGAAAATCATATACTCACATTTTACTTGTGCTACAGGTACTGCTAGTGACAATTTTCAAGGAGTTACCCTGAAATTCAGAAAATAAAACTACACCTTTCACAATAATAAATGTTTTCGTTTTGTTTTTCAATTTTGGGGCAGCTCCATGAACGCTTTGAGATAGTTTTAAGGCTTTAGGGTTCCTTCCCCTGCTTTCTATCCATCTCTTTCACAATAAAAATATGTCTTTATTTTTACTGCATGCCTACCGTGGAATGGGTTTTTATAATTTAGACACTGAAAATATTAAACTTGTGTTTTGTGCCGTTAAAGATACTATCATGCAAAGCGCTCTGAAAGAATTTAATTTAGCATAATTCCAAGGTAAATATCTGTTTTTCAAAAGCCGTTTCATACATATTTTCGTATTTTGCATTTCACGTAACTCACAAGTTGTATTTGTTCATTTTCGCAGTCATAAGCAGAGATCATGTGTATCGTTTGTTATATACGAGGGTTGTGTGAGAAATAAACTCCACAATGTCTGTTGTGGGGTATTTTAATCAAATACGGAAATTGCCGTATTACTTGAGATGTTTGCATTAATTTCTTTGGAATTTGTATTTTTAACTTTACTTAGCTTAATTTTTTACCAACAGGCCTATTTTATCCAAGTACCCTTGTATATACTCTTTGCATAATCATTCTTTCTCTCTGGCGTTTTCTTTTTTTCAGAGCTTTTCTTACATCTTAATTTTCTTCTTTATAAGTTGAATTGCATATAGGGTGATATTTAAATACGTTCCTCTTATGAAGATCAAATATCTCTAAATATGATTGATGTGGCTCAACAAACTTTTTTTTAATGAAATGAACAGTTTTAAAGTTATTTCCAACTTAGTGAATTTTTATCTTTAAATAATTAAGTTGCCACTCCAAGCTTTGTTAATCTACGTCTTTTGGGATAGTTGTGAATATGTCATATTTTTTTAAAATCTGTACGTCATCTATTTTAAAAATCATCTTTTTTTCCAAGTCTATTTCAGAAAATATCAATTAATTTCAGAAAAATAATTTCAATTTCAAAAAGCTTAAGTCGTATTTCAGAGTTATTTTTAATAAAAAAAAAAAACTATATTTCAGAAAACTTAAATCGTCTTGCAGAAAGCATCATTTGTTTTTCAGAAAGCATCAAATGTATTTCACAGTAATTAATTTTTACTTTTACTGCTTTGGTCTCAAATTAATAACATTACCTTCTTCGTTTTATTCATTTTTACGAAACAACTTTTCGTTAATACTTTCATGTCAGTTGAAGGTACATCTTTAACCGTCATCGTAGTCATTTTAAAATATCGTCTATGTGTAATACAATTTATGTTCTAAAATACATTAATTCATTGGGATGCTTCTGAAATACAAATGTTATACAAGCAGTCTTCGTACTTACAGCAAGTTCAGTTCACAAAATAAATTACTTAAGTCGAAAAGACGTAAGTCGTTACATTTTTTTTCCTCTATTTCTACAGGGTCGGAAAGTCCCCATGGTTCATCGGCCGTTACGTGAGAGCGATAAAGAAAGTCATAGGAAACCGTCCGATGGAGAAAGATGGCTATAATGAAGGCATCTAATAGTCACCGCCCATTTCGCCCTTCCACAAATAAGATCCATTTCTTATTTGTGGAAGGGTGAAATGGGCTGTGACTATTAGAAGCCTTCATTATAGCCATCTTTCTCTATCGCACGGATTTCTATGACTTACTTTATCGCTTTCACGTAACGGCCGATGAACCATGGGGACTTTCCGACCCTGTATATAAAGTGAGGGAATTAGGTTCTATCAGAACATATTAATATTAAATAATGGCACTTTATTTATAAAACAAACCATGCATTACATGCGAACTACACAATTGAAAAAATAGAAAGAACCATAATAAAAATTAAACCATTGGTTTAAAAACATATCAATTCGAGTTTGTTTCGTTTCTTTTTTCTTGTTTTCATACATTTCTTGATAACATGCACAGGAAGAAATTTGGAACACGTTCCTTAAAAATATTCATGGCATTCTGTAAATATCCAAAGATATAAAAACCATTGACGTTAGATTGAGGACTGGTGTTAAAATATTGTTTGAGACAACTCAAAATGACTAGTCAAAACGACATAACACAAAGACTAACTGTATTCTGAAATACAAGCGACTTAATTTAAAATACAATTTACATGTCCTGAATTAGAACTGACTTTTCTCAAATAAAATTCTGAAAAATGGCTCTCTGAAATACATCTGTTTAGGACATACCGGATGTTATAAAAAGATCCGAACCCTCAAAATAACTTCAGGATAAAATTGAAGATAAAAGTTTCAGGTACAGGTTGTAGGATATCAAGAAACCTATATGAACTGAGATTTGACCTTGACCTTAATCTTCAAGGTCAAACCAAGGTCAACTTGAAAATATTAAATTGAACATCCTATGTTTTATACCAGTGATCGATAGAACGCTAAATTTTAGGTCTCAAGATGGGTTCAGACAATTTTTTCTGTGTCCTTGCAAGTTTGGAGGCTAAATTAATTTTTCTTTGAAAATCTCGAGAAATATGTTTCAAGCAAAATTTGTAGGATTTTGTATGACATATTAGATGGTAACTTTGGATATGACCTTCACAGAAGTTGCAAGGTCAAACTAAGGTCAACTCAATATCAAATTGAATACAATTTTTTATGCCAGCAACAGACATAGAGCCACATTTTATGTCAGAACCGGGAATGAAAAAGTTTTTTCAGAATTTCCTTACAGGTCAATTGAAGGTTAAACTAATGTTTCACGAAAAATAATCTTCAGCATCTAATTTGACATTCAAAATTCTATAAATTTTGGCCTGAAAGTTATTAGACAAAAATAAGTTTGACCTTCAAATTACTTCCAAGAACATACAGGAAAAGTTTTCTGACTTCAATATTCGGCGTTCTATTGATGGCGTAATGAATAAGGTGTTCCATTTAATATTTTCAATTAACCCTTTTTTGATGGACTTTGATACTGAAAAATTATCTGTTTGTTACTCCCTGTATATTTTTTCTTTTTCTTAAAAGTAGTGTAAAGAAACACTCGCTTTATTAGAGGAATGTGCTTAAGAATCACCCTGTGTGATCAAATTTCTTGGATATTTTGTCGAAAACTTTTTTCGTTCAAAACAGTAAATTGATTAAAATTTATGTGAAGAAAACCGAGGATTATTAGTTTTTGAGTTTGACAAGATATCCATATTTTTAGAACAGCAAACTAACGATTTTTTCTGTCTCCAGATACGGAGAATATAAAATTTGTCTTTGCGGCAGTTAAGGATACAATATTGCAGTCGAATCTACGCGAATACAATCTGGTCTAGTACCTCTCGGTTGGGGGGTACTTCCAGCAGATGGCTTTTGTCTTGCACCCCCGGCCTACCGCTTCCGCTGGGCTGGGATCAGTATCCTGTAATAATTTTGTGATCTGTCTGTATCTCCTCGGTCTTCGAACAGAAGAAGAAAAAGAACTCCAAATGTGATGTTCAGCAACTGTCGATTACAATTATATGTGTCCAAGTGTGTACGCTTAGCTATTAGTGGCTCTACGAGAATAGTGTGCCATTTTTTATAAATAAAATTGAAAAAAAAAATGGTCAAAAATCGATGGATTACAGCCAAAGTGTTTTTTAACAGTGCGATAAGTGACTTTATTCATTATATAAATAGTATTGTTATATATAATATATTAAATTAATGTAGAGATAGGAGTAAGGAAACTAAATTTTTTGTCCTGAAATATTTGCAAAGTTTTTTAAGTCTTTAACGAGCCGTCGCAGCAATTGTCGTGTCCCAGGTTGTTACGATGGCTCTCGATATAGTCCGAAACATTCATTCAAACGGAAGAACCTTGGGAAGCTGCAACACACAAATTTGTCGCGGGAAATTTATTGAATGATACCTTCAGCTGTCGCCTTTTTCTTGTTTTGCCACGTATAGGTTTTTAGCAAATTTCGTAAGTTGTTTTTTTTTATTTATTGTATTTTTTTACAAGTCAAATTATTCAGAAGATTAGATTTGTTGAAAGTACTTTTTATTACAACTAAGATATTTGAGTTTGACGTTTTTGTTTTGTTGATTTTGTTTTGTACAAATTCAAATATTTTATACGCGTAAAACTATTTTTTTTATTGTTTTCATTATAATATTGTTTTTGTATGTTTTTTTTATAGTGAGCTAATTCGTATGGACATTCTAAAAAAAAAAAACATCAAAATTGAATGTATTTAATTTAATTCGAATGTTGATGCATTTATTGTATATTCAGTTGTTTTTATTGTAAGTGGAGAATTGTGTGGGTTCTTGTCAATCCAAAATGACCACAAAAAACCAGAATACGGTAAATCTACACTCGAATAGAGGGTAGACGTAACTTTTAATGTCGCAAGAATCTCAATCTAAGAATATTTTTTCTAATCGTATTGTTTGATAAACGGTGCCAGCCTGTGTCGCGCTTTCCCGATGTCGCCTCCGGTTATCTCGGACCGAACATCCCCCACTAAGACTACCTGAGGGACGTTGCAATAGGCAGGATGCATTCAGAAAGTGAGGTTATGACCGGTCGAAACTGTTAGTGCTTTCTTTGCGTATTGTTCAGTTAACATACTATACTAATGGCAATTTATAAAAAAAATATATAGGAGCTTGGTTTTTTGTGGGTATGAGTGTGCCGAATGCCATGCTGATTGTGGACGGGCGGATGAGGCGTAATGCAATAGATTATGAATTTGTAAAATCATTTCTTGTCAAAGTATAGAATTTTTTTCTGATCGTTGGCGTTTTATTTCTCCCACAAAAGCTTTTTGCAGAAAAAAAAATGTAAATGTTATCCGCAAGAGTGATGGAGAAGGTGACATCTATTGTAAAAATTTAAAATCACTCGTAAGGAGGACATGCAATTTTGTACTTGGGACTAGAAAGGTAGGCAAGTCCGCTGATGTGGACTTGACCTTTCTCTCGGGCCTTCGGCCCTCTGGCCGCTCCGCGGTACGTTCTCTGTGGGTTGGTAAATAATATATAACCTACAGAGAGTAACCTACAGCTTTTAATATACATGGATGATGAATAAGTTCTCGCTGTTTTTTCGTGAAAAGTAGTGCTTTATTTAAAAATATTAGTAAAATTGAAACTGAGAGTATTGTCCATTACTAGCCACTACTTTTTTCCGTCTTTCTGGCAGCATTTTAATTTCAAGTCGGAAAAACGACACATCTTTTGAGGTTATCCAAGAATCGACCCATTTTTTCGCATCTTCATAAGAATGGAAGTGCTATTCAGCCAGGTTGTGCCATCGATCGGAACAAGTGATAATCGGAAGAAGCAATATGGAGGGTGGAGTAGGCTTTTTAATTTAAGCACTTCCAAGTAGGTTTTCATTAGTACCTGAACGTTGTTATGCTGGAAAATCACTGTCGTGTCTGTTCGTATAACGGCCGTTTTTCCTTCAATGCTCGGCTCAAACACATCAATTGTAGTCGATTGCGATCTCCCATGATAGTTTCATTCGATTTGAGCAGCTCATAATAAACTACACCCAGCAGATTACACCAAATGCAGAGCAGAAGCTTGGAACCATGGATATTTGACTTTGTGGATGAAGTTGGCACATGACCGGGCTTCCTCACGATTAGTCATGACATCTGTCAAACTATTCACACAAAGACACTGTTCGTCATTTCTCGGCCTTAACTCAATGTCCTTGCGTTTAAATCATTCTTAATGCTTTCAAACATTTCAAAACTCTTGTGTGATCAACTACTGATTCTGCAAGTTCAGCTAACATCTGACATGAGCCTTCATGAAGTAATGCCTTCAATTCTTCATCTTCAAACCATTTCAGTGCGCCAAGTCGTTCATTATCTTTGAAGCATCTAAACCTGCGGTCTTCAAACTTTTGCGACTTGCGGAACCCAGCCAACATTTCGATTTTTTGAGGAACCCCCACACCTAAAAAATTTTTCAAACACATTTTCTACTAATAATTATATAATATATTTGTAAATACTATAATTACCAAAATAAATATTCCTAAGTAAAAATTAAACCAATACTTTAAAGTTTAAAGTAAATATTTATTGCATAATTAAAAAAAGAGTAACTATAATATATTCAATGACTGGGATGTGCTTGAATATTTTTAAATATGTTGAAATTAGATGCTATTGTCGTAAGTTGCAATCTCATTTCAAATTCTACTTTAAGCGCATTACATTTTTGGCTAAGTCGCGGAACACATTTTGAATACCGCTGATCTAAACCAATCTCTATGTTGTTTGCGACAGAGCATGGTCTTCATAACTTGACAAGTACAAGTAAAATGTGTAATAATCTACAGGACGATTGTGTCACAATGGAATTACCAGATTTCGAATTTCAAGGTAACTTGCACTTGCTTTGTTTAATAAAGCCTGTTTAGAGTTGAAATATATCTATTAAAAACTAGCTGACCCAACAGACGTCCTGACCAAATTTCAATAAATTTGTTTGTGATCGTTTTGTAAATTTCATATAAAAATCATATAGAAAAAAGCACTGTTTTTCCAGAATTTTCCGGGAAACTTTTCCAATTTTTCTTTCCTTAAAAACCATACACGGACTATTATGAACATTAAAAAAAAAATTGGCCAAATTGATTCAGCCGTTCTCAAGTGATGCATTTACCAATGAACAGCGTTTAATTTTTTATACAGAATGTTCCTTAATGGCATGGGAATATTTAAGGGTATGCTTCAGGGCCAGATTAATCTATAGTGGATTAAACTTTCTATTAAAAAAAAATAAAATGAACGATATATTTCAAAACAATTTTTCTTTGATTCTAAAAAAAGGTCACGCAATCGACAAATTGTCGACATAAAATTTAAAACCTAAACGCTGGAAAAAAAAATTGCCCCATCTTGCCAAGGCCCCTTGATCTTGTGAGGCTCGGGGCTACAGCCCCCGTAGCCCCCCTTAATCCAGCCCTGGTATGATTCTTCATGGAAAATTAATGATAGTTTGCTTTATATGGTCCAAAAATGTTCCCTTGCGAAAATGCAGGGTGTTAAAATTTTAGAGAAAAGAAGGAAATTAATATTTTTGAAACTGCTTGAGATATTTCAGTGCTATTTGGTACATAGTGATAGTTAATAAATGTGCGTGTTTTTCAATACAAACATAATTTTTAGCTCTAACAGTGGCGTGTGTACGAGCCTGACTGATATTTTTTTAGAAAAAAAATCGTACGCCACTGGTATTTTTCCCAAATAAAATAATTTTTTTAATTCCCGATCAATTTAAAACACAAGAGCTCTCTTGACTTTTTGTCCTGCGATGTGCCATTTTTGAGTAAAAAATAAATAAAACCCGTTGTATTGTCCGTAATCAAAGAATGTAATAATTATTGAATACAATTTTGCAATAAACTTAGTTGGCCTCGAATGTGTCATTTGCATTTTTGACATTTTGTGCGTTTTGAAAATATTAATTTCCTTTTTCCTAAACTTTCAACCCGTATTTTCGCAGGGGAACATTTTTGGACGTATGCAACTCTTAATGCGTCCTCGATAAAAAAGGTTCCATGCACCCTGCTTCTTAAATTGCACATTTCTACCGGTAGATGTCTCTGACAACGTAGAATTCAAATCGGTTTTTATATACCGCGAGCAGCAAAAGTATGGAATATATTTATTTAAAAATCAGATGTTCGTTATTTGAAAAATCGCTCGGACCTGTCGAATTATATTTTTAGTTGCACATTTTCTGAAGCAATTTTCATTTATACAGGGTGACACAAACAAAAGTTATGAAAGGCTAACTTTTTTAAATGGAAATCCCACTTTTTTGTATTTTTATTCAATTCTCCATGGAATTCTGATCATTTTTTTTGTAACATAACCTATACCTATCTTCAAGCGTTTTCGAGATAATGGCGTCTGAATATAGAATATGGAAAATTTTCAAAAATTACTCTCAGCACGTAAGGATTGTAACGTCAAAGTCAGTGGGAAGTGGTGTACTTTCAGTTATAATATCACAAGAGCATAGAAAATATTCGATTATACTTCCGAGTCACGAGACGTATTCTGCGAAACACCACGACAGCGTAGCTGGAGTGGTGTTTTAAGGATATACGTCGAGTGAGGAGGTTGGTATAATCGAATATTTTCGTTTGCTCGAGTGGTATTCGATAAGATTATATAATTCAGAGCTTGAACCGAAGCGTTCCATTTTTTTTTGACGTTTATTGACAAGTGTTAAAACTATCGTTACCATGACATAGTTCACATTGTTGGAGGAGGTGAAGCACCAAAACGGTTATACCACGTCTTCAAGAGTATAATCGCTTATCAATACATAGTAACTACGTAAAATTTGTAATTGCTATTGGCTAAATTTCTAATGAATTATATAATCTGCTAAATACATTTTGTGTTCTTCAAATATTTAAGCACAGCTAATGAATCTTTATTCTTAATTTTAATTTGTTTGGTACACACTGACAAAGCCAGAACACAGCAAGAATAATGTGAAATATTCAATAACAAATATCCAAATCATACAATCATTCAAGCTACTGTAAGAAAAATTTGCAAAAAATTGAGGATTATAATAAACTAATTCAAACGAACAGAGTTAAATTAAATGTTCAAATTGCCATCCATTGTTTTCTTGACAATACCCAAGCCTATGTACAAACTCATCTTGAACATTATTTAGTACGTTTCTGTCAATATTCCTAATTTCCTGCCGATTCGGGTTTTTAAGTCCTCCATGTTTTGCGGTGGATTTACATAAACTTTGGATTTTAAATAACCCTATAAGAAGTAATCCAAAGGAGTAAGATCGGGTGATCTCGGAGGCCGCTCTATTTGTCCTCGTTTTCCAATCCAACGTCCAGGAAAACATTCGTCTAAATAACCTCGGACTTGCCGAGAAAAATGAGGTGCTCGCCATCCAGTTGAAAATACAAGGCATCGCTTGGCATGTCAGGTTCATTTGCGAAAAGTTAAACTGAAGGAAGGCCAAATATCTTTCTCCCGTGAGGTTCTCTTCGAAGAAAAAAGGGCCAAGAACCTGATCATTAATTATGCCTGCCCACACATTCAATTTCTGTGGGTACCTACTGAGTATGTGCCTCAGTCATCCAATGACGATTGTTTTGACTCCAATACCTGCAGTTTTGACAATTAACAATACCATTCAAACAGAAAGTTGCCTCGTCTGAGAAAAGGATTTGCTGATGAAACTGTAGGTTGCGGTCGGATAATGTTGAAATGGTTTCACAAAATTGGATTCCATATTCTATATTCAGACGCGCGCCATTTCATAACTTTTTTTTGGGTCACCCTGAATAAATGAAAATTGCTTCAGAAAATGCTCAACTAAAAATATAATTCGACGGGTCCGAGCGATTTTTCAAATAACGAACATCTGATTTTTAAATAAATATATTCCATATTTTTACCGCTCACGGTATACTTTAAGTAACGATATCAAAAAATTATCGGTCGCGTTGATACGCATAATTTTTTTTCTTTGTGGCCAAGCTTTGAAGGAACAGGCAGCCCTTGGTGCATCCTAGAAATATTCATGTATATATGTAAGTATGAGGAACCCTGTCTAGGCAAACATTTAGTTATTCTGTCGATATTTTGTAATAAATTAGTCTAGTTCTAGATTACAAATTTGAGTCAAATACATATCGTTGACCGAAATAGAATATTTCGATCAACTTTCATATGTAATTTGTACCTATACTTTGTGCAAACGTTATTCCCGTTTGACGAATTTCACAATTTTTTGGTTACATTTTCATCCTGACCTGAGTGAAAATAAAATAAGGCACAATATACAACCAATCTGTAGGATTTTCTTCGATTTCACATCAAAAACTTAATCAAATTTTAAACTGTGGAAATATTAATGACAAGTCAAGCTGTCCTGCATGAACGCAATATGTGAAAAATCGCCCAAATATAAGACGAATAAGCAATTTGTTTCACGTTGAAAGTTCCATTTGTCAACAAGGGGAACCGGAGGTTAATATTAAAATATTAATATAGCCGTATTCTCCATCGTTTTTGACAAACGACTTGACCTGGAGGACGGGTAAGTCAATGAATGAATTAAATAATCGTTATATGCATGCATCGAACGACGAAGTCGCCATAAATCAAACAACACATGCCATTTGGACAGATTGATGGATAGCTTGTTGCCCCGGTCCACATATGAAACAGTATAACGTTTTGATTAAACGCGTCGCGTTATTGCAAGAGAAATCTGTTTCATTAAAAAAATGAAGAATAATATAAAAATGTTTGTTATTTTCAACTTGAAAAGTTTTCTGGTAAGGGATCATATACTATAAACAAGAAGTGGTAACTGTCAGAATTTTAAAAACAATTTTCTCCCGCGCTTCTTTCTGATTAGCTAGAAGCAATAAAGCGGGAAATCTGGACCGATATCGGTTTATATAGAAGATGTACTGGACAGGAATTCAAAATAATAAACAATACTTCAAATAACAATCGACCAATCTGAAAGTGATAGGCATGATGCATTCAAGAAACTAGTCAAAGCAGATCTTATTTCAAATATATTTTCAACAAATCTACAATTCAGAAAATTTTGTAAGTCCTAAAATCCTTATATTTTCAGTTGGATATCTATCCACCTACTAAATAAAAGCAATTTCGACGAAAAATAAATTTAAAATTAATGAAAGGCTATAGTCTGATTTTCCAAATTTTTTCCAGTAAAACTGCTATGCAGTATATTAATTTAGAATTCATAGATTAAAAATATTTAAAACATAAACAAGCATCTCTGTTTTTTAAGATACATATTTGACACCAAGTTTATTAACGAAAACGAACTGGTCCTCTGGAAACATGGATTTTGACTATTTCTCCTTCCCCACTTGATCGCGACCCCTTTCCCATCATATTTGCTGATCCAGGGTTTAGATTTGGAGTGGGTGCATAACACAGTATAATTATTGATAATTGATTTGTATACAGTGGTGCATAAGGAGAGATTATTTTGATTCTGATTCTCTGAGGTTTGGTAAAAAATCACATTTATTATTTATGGATAAACTTATACTAAATTTCAGTTAATTTACTTTTGAATCCGACAAAATGTCCCTGCCTTCATCTCATCAGCAAGAACAAGATCATGGGAGAATGTGTGCTAATGTCGCTAATATTTACAAAGGTAAGAATAATTTATTAAAGATGCTGTCACGAATTGAACTCAACTTTTTAGAAGGCAATTATCCATTTGCCTCGGCACCTCCACCTGCATTTGGCCCATACGGTTATCAATGTACTCAGTTATTGCATGGTGTGAGTGAGCCCATCACTGAACAGCCTTTGGGACCTGAAGGAGCTGCTTCATTAAACGGTAAGTTATTATGCTACAGAAGCAAAATATTAATTTAGTTTATGCTTGTTTTATTACTGATATTCTCGTATTACTCAGAGGTTTACTTGAATCCTGCACAAAGTATTGTCAACTGTTTCCCAGGATTAGAAAAACTTGCCGAAGCTAGTGAACTTGTAGTTCGACAAAACGTGGAAATATTGGAAGGTTAGTGTACATAAAAACTATGTAGGAACAGAAACATGGATAATTTGGTTATTTTGGCCTAAAAAACCTTAATAAACCATTGATTTTCTAATATGAACTGTTGTCACAAAAAAATTATAATATTGATATGGCAATTTGTTTTGCAGTTTTTGACAATTACAACACATTAAAAATTAAGTTTTGAACAAAAAATTCTTGTACATTTTTTTTGTGATACGATTAATTTTAGATATGTAATTTTATTTTTAAAAAAATAACAAACGAGATGTTTTTCGAATCAAGTGGAAGATGCCTTTAGACTTATCTAATTTTCACAAAACTCAGTAATGACAAACTTCTGGGACTATTATTTAGTGACAATTTCCCTGTATGGCACTTTGTATACCAATTAGTCCAATTTCCATCAACCTAAGTTAGGCATCTTTGGTGATCTGATATCTTAGAACTTCGACACACTATCTTAATATCCTGTGACTTTAGAGCTTTGGTTCATTAATACTTTTTGGTGCAAAATAAGAAAGAAATCACTTCCTGACATGACATAGACTTCAAATGCTCCTTGTAGATTTATGTGTCTTGTTCTAGTTTCACCCAGATTTAAAAGTAAGTTTACGGTAAAAAATAACTTTGGCCAAAAAATCTATCATCCTGTCGAGGACTCTGACTATGCAAATCAGTGTTGTGGTGCTTTATCAGCTTCTGATATGATAATTCTGGACGACTCCAAAAAAGAAGTGTTGTCTTTTCACAGACCTTTTGGTTGCGGTGATTGCTGGTCTATTGGCTTACAAGTAAGCTATTGACATCTAGGGTTGCCAGATCTCCGGATTTGACCCGGAGTCTCCGGGTTTTGATGGTACATCTCCGTGCTCCTTTTTTAGGCATCAATTATACAAACGAGTCATATCTCCGGGTCTGTTATGAAATAGGTCTGGTAACCCGATTGACATTCCATGTTTATCTCTTTCAAACGCTATGTTATTAAAAGTTACAGACGATGACTGTTTCTGCATCTCACGACATCATTTTGGGCACTGTAGAACAGGAGATGACCATTTCTTACAATTTTGTTGTGAAAAACGCAGGCGGTGACATTGTTCTGAGGATTGTTGGTCCATATTCTCCGTACTTCTTAAGTATGGTTGCCAATGTAGATTTTCAAATAAAGTCCAGTCGCAGGTCAGCACCGATAGGTAAAATTACAAAGGAGTGGTCTTCATCTTGTCAGAGTGCCTATAACTTAAGGATCACATTCCCACTGGATTTGGCTGTTGAGATAAAGGCTACATTATTGGGGGCTTGCTTTTTAATCGTAAGTTCAGAAGATATCCATTTTGCTTGTGTTTTCGTAAAAAAACTTTAATAAACACATATTTTTGTTAATTACAGTAAATATTTTGTTTCAGGATGCAATGTTCTTTCAATCATGGGAATAAACCTAAGAGGAAAAATGCTGTATTAGTAGCATCACTTTTATATATCTTATCGATAATTTTGTTTGTTGTTTCATTCATTACTTAGCTTTGTTCTATTTTATTTTGTTTACTTTTGAAATGTTCTAATAAATAAGGATATATTTTTCCTGTTTCCTGAATTTTTCATTTACCTTTTACACTCGCATGTTTAATAATATTTATAAACATTTGTACGCCCTGAATTTTCCTGTATAAGGTCTCCATGGAGATAAGATTATGTAGGGTATAAAAAAATTCTGTAAGAATCTGAGGGCTGGTAATAAACATCAACATTAAAAAAAAAACACAATTCTTATGTGTCTAAAATAGTGTTCGAGTATTAATAAACGTATCCAAGAAAAATGAATTTGTAATTAAAATTAGCACAAAATTTCGTTAAAAGTATAATTTGCTGAAATTCAGTCATTAAATGTTTTAAACAGGTGACTATATTATGTGAGGAGTTTTAACAGACTTCAGATGTCGCCTATGTTCTGTGCTCCAAAACCAAGCAAAATCAAAGCTATCTAGATAGCGCTTGTTAAGATTCAAAATATTCACCATTGCAATGTTTTGCTTGAATCAAAAATAATTGTTTACAAGATACTTAAAGGAAATTTTACATGTTTAATTATGCACAGTTGGTAACACTACTGCAAACTAAACAAATTGCAGCAATTTCTGTGCCATTGTGTGATAATAAGCATGCAATTTTAGACCCGCAAAAAAATCCCCGCAATTTTGTCGCCGCAACAAAATTGCATTGTCTGATACAGACTTTAATAATCGGTATAATATACAAATCAAAATTTGCTACAGGAACGTATGAAAACAATTTTTTTTATACGCAATTTTTCTAGTTCCTGAACCGAAAATATGAAAATTTATCATATTTTGCATAAAAATGTACTCTTGTTAGATTTGAATAGCATGAGCCGTTTTCTAGTAAAATCCATTACAATAATTCATTACCTGCTCAAAAATTTCTGCTGCAAAATAAATGTATCAAATTTTGCCATGAGAAAAAAAGAAAATTTGTGACACTTAACAGAGGCGTCAAATATACAGGGTGTCCCTGAAAAGGATAGACAACACTTGACCACAGGTTCCTTGGATGAAAATAAGACTATTTAGTGTAACTTACCTATATACAAAAGTGCACGCCTACTGAGATATAACCTTCTAAATATAGAACAGATAACCTATTTTTTTCAAATAATTTGAAAACTGTTTTTCTTAGAAACTTCAAATTTGGTACACATTTTTTTATATAAGGGTAATGTCAATATAGAATTTGGCGCGAATACATATACAGGATGCTCTCTTTCTAGTGGCTGTACGCCACTGATGGCTATCCCGTAACTTTTTTGTGTGTCTACCAATGACGACGGAATCAGTTTGAGATAATAATTAGAACAGTCCAGTACGAGGTGCCATATAACAAGGAAACAAATTCATAACAATAATTAAAAGGTTCAGGTGTGATTTAATTTAGCTTACTTTGTTTTTTATTGCAATTTATATTTTTGCTGAACAAACTGATATGTTATTAGTTTTGGGTTTGAAGGAAATTGTCGTGCTACTGTTCGAACATAATATGCTGAAAGATTTCCTGATCGAAGAATTCCAAGCCACAAAATATTTTCTAATGCGGAGAGACGCCTTCAGGAAACAGGACATTTTTTACCTGTGACATTAAATCATGACCAAGTAAATACTAGGCGTTTAGCGGCAGAGTTCAAAAAGTTCCGTTAATAGAGTACTAAAAGACCAGTTATTACAGGTGACTATCCTAATGGCCACCTCAATCCCCAGACCTGAACCCATGTAATTGTTTCTTTTGGGGAGCGTTGAGGACAACAGTGTATAACTTTTCAGTAAATACAGAAAACTAATTATGCGAAAGAATATAAAATGAAATTAATGTTATGAGAGTTAGTTAATGCACTATTATTGGATAAAATTCATTTTAATTCTCTAAGAATTAATGCTTGCGTTTAAAAACAAGGAAGTCACTTTGAGCATTTACTGTAACATTATTTTAATGTGATTACAAATATCAATTTAGGTTTATTTAAAATGTTAATGTTGACTTTCTTACATTAGTTGATATTGTTTATTTAAAATACTAGTGTTGATTTTTTATTTTATTCATTGATAATACCAATATTAAAAATGTGTAGTTACTTTTTTTTAATGTGACGTTTTTTCATTATTATTCCCTGCTTTGAGGCTGTAGTTATAAATTATTTGTTACAAATCGGAATTTTTGTCTATGTATTTAATATATAAAAATGCCAATTTTACTCGAAATCCATAAACGATATCAAAATTTTGTAAGAGCAAAAAAATCTTCTAAAATAGTGCTTATTTTTTAAATTTTAGCCTCACTGGCGTACACACAAAAAAATTACGGGATAGAAAGTGGCGTACAGGCACTAGAAAGAGAGCATCCTGTATATGTATTATCACCAAATTTTTTATTTACGTTGCCCTTGTATAAAAAAATATGTGTACCAAATTTGAAGTTTCTAAGAAAAATAGTTTTCAAATTATTTGAAAAAAACTAGGTTATCCATTCTATATTTAAAAGGCTATATCTCAGTAGGCGTGCACTTTTGTATATAGGTAAGTTAGGCTCAATAGTCTTATTTTCATCCAAGGAACCCGTGGTCAAGCGTTGTTCACCCTTTTCAGGGACACCCCGTATGTCAATTACTGATTAGATTACTTACTAAAAATTTTAATCTGAGAAATTCGAATTTAGACACAGGGATCCGCGTGAATCACCTATCCTATTCAAATTTCATTGCATATTTCAAATCATCTACGAATACTCCTGTCGTTATTTGAATGAATAACTTTGTAACAGTAAACACTAAGAGCTAAATCGAGCTTTAAACTTTCAGGTCTCGTTTCAGGTATTACATTAACTAACATTTTCGTTAATGATAGTCAACTTTATTTTATTTATTTGCAATAAAAATCCAGTATAGTATAAAGAGTATTTTGGAAAAGGTACCTACCATAATTTCAGGACTTATTATTGTTTGTTTTTGAAATGACGTCAGGGATGACTGTTTTATGTTTTAATCAAATTTTAACAATATGTTTTCCAAAAGAATAAAAAAATCTATTGTGAAATTTGATAAACGAGATTTTTGAAAAAATTGATAATAAACTTATCATGATGGCACATTATTTACTATCTACTGCACTTACCTACAACTATTTTTATTAAGAAATATATTAAAGGAGTGCCAAAACTTGGATCAAAGCAATGATCAACGCTTTGAAGCAAAAATCGATAAGGAAATGAATAACGCAGTATTTGTCGTATACGAAGTTACCTTTAAAAGGAGAAAGATAACGTCATTTTTGCCTGAATATTATCCTATAATGAATGCATACTCGCAAAGGTGTCAGCTCATACAGTATGTAAATTAAACAAAGAAAGCTTTCACAGTTAAAAGCAAGTGTTTCTAGACTAGAAACCGAGTATAATGCCCATTAGCAGAAAATGCTTTGTAGCTTTCGTTCGCCGCGTATGTAAATTTTAGAGAAACAGCGCCACAACAATGTTACGAGCAAATGAATATTTTAATTCCGTTCTCTTTGTGTTTCCGCCATGATTAAAAAGTTTGATTTGTTCGTTAATTATGTGCGCGCAATTTAAGAAAACAATCTTTAGTATCACATACAGGGACAGGATGTAGCAGCAGGTTTTATCCTGGCAACTTTGCAAGTATGAGAAATTTAATTCTTAAGGACAGGGAATTGGTCAAATTCAAAATTTTTTGTTTAGTCGCCTACTATAGAAAAGAAGAAGAAGAGTGTTTTCTATGTCCTACAAAAGAGAAAAAATATTTAATGTTGAAACACCACATCGAATGATGTATTTTTGTGGGAGCTTAGACATTGCAACCATTGGTTTCATAAGCTACTGTAGGCATTCTATAACTATTATGGACCATTTATCAATAGTGAGATATTTGCGTTGGTATTTTTTGCAATTAAAATCCAGTGGTACTGTAGATCTTTCCTTAAGTATCTTGCCGGTATTGTCGCCGCAGACTTTTGACACTGACTTATAAACTGTTATGATGAGTTAAATAAAGTAAGACGAAAGTAAGAAGTTTGCACACAAATTTTGATGTTTGTTCGAATCTACGAGGCTCACGATCGACACTATCTTTATTATTTATTACATTTTATTTTTTATTACTTTATTATAACAGTTTAACTAACAAATCAACTCTTTCTATGGTACGTGTTTTGAGATCTGAAGACATCGGCTGCGATGCCCTCTGGCCGCGGTCTGCCTAAACTTCTCTAAAATTGTGGACAACATCAAGACCTATTGTCTTGTATGTCTAATGTTGACAGTGAACATAATTTTCGGAGAAGTTAGACCGTTCGCGACTAGGAGACAAATTTATTTAGTTCCTTGTGGTGAAAAATGTTTAGAAGTTGAGAAGTTGAAGGAAGACATTTTGAACATTTATTAAAATAAATTTGACAGATAAAAACTTGTGACAGTTGTCATGTTGATTGTTACTTACCTGTCACGGCCAACCTAAAATGTGCGAAACAAATGGAAATATCATTTTAAGAAAAGGGACGTATAGGGAAACTTTAACAAAGTTACACTTAATTTTGAATGTGAATACGTTAAAAAAATTAGGGGTTTCCATTTAAAAATTTCGAGTTTTCCACAATTTCTGAACTTCATATTCGATATTTTTTCTTTGACCACCCTGTATAAAAACTGGAAAATTTTCATGTCAAATTCGATAAATTAGGTCTTCCTCTACAAAATGTCCAATTTGCACAAAAAAATAAATCTATGTTTCCGGGATAACTAAATTTTGCTGACAGTCTGCATGTGTCAATTTTTGCTTAAGGTGGCCACTGGCCATATTCCTGGCCGAGAAATAGTGAAATTTCTGACGTTTTTAGGTACTGAAATCTTTAAAAGTAAAACGTGTAGAACAAAAGTAAGTACAAAAATAAAAACCTTGATGTTTTGTATATTCATTGTTACCATTTAAATTTATTCAAATAAAATAATAACTAAAAAAAAGCGTTTGTAAAACACGCGTTTGCTGTTATCCTAACCCCACATTTTAAGAATTATTTTCACGTACTTATAAATAAAAGTAAACAATTTTATATGTAGAGTAGGACTAAGCAAGTAAATGTTATAAGAATATTTACATGTGGAATTATATATAAAAGTTAGTATTTTCGTAGATTTCAGTACCTAAAACCTTGATGGTTTGATATTTTGCACCTGTATTCGTTTTACTGCGACGTCTTTGAAAATACTCAGGTGACATGACATAACATTCCTATTAGATAAGCTTTAGATTATTCAGTTATTAAATGTTTGAAATTATTTGTCTTTGCGGAAAACACTATTTAAAGAATATGGGGCCCTTAAAAATCAAAATATCTCGGAAACGGTCAATCCTAAGTATGGAGTGTGCTACATGTTTTCAACTTAAAAATAGATGCTCTTTCCAAAAATGCAATAATATAAAGGGGGTTCCGTTTAAAATAAGAAAGTTGGTATCGACTTCCGGTATAACCGGAAGTACCATGACCTTGAAAACATTTTAGCTTGGTAGGCCCCACGGTCTGTATCACACCATCATAATTTCAAAAAAAATCCTTAGAACGGTTTCCCAGATATCCATCTATGGAGTTCGTGGTGGGACGTTCTGTGATACAGGATAACAAAGAATAAACAGTGCTAATTAACAAACAAAAGTCATCGGTTGATGTTTTACTACTTCGTTAAGAAGAAATAACAAAATGACAACTACAAACTTCAACTGCAAACAGTATATAAAAAAACGTTTGAAATATTAATTCTAAATTAACACCAAACGTAAATTTTGGAAAGACGCGGATCCCTTGGGAGGAGATGGCGGACTCCCAGGGGCCCACGGACTATAGGTAAAGACTAAAAAAACAAAATCCTCTACCTCTACTAAGTAAAGCATTTTGAAATCTGGCTTTTAATTTAACGAATTACAGGAAATCATATTTTATTTTTTTACTCGAAAACAACAGCAGATATGAAAACATCACAAAAAACAGAAAAGTTTCTAAATTGCACAGGGAATTAAATTCTTGTTCTGTAAAAGACCAGTGGCGTACTAGAAGAAAGTTTGCGGGGATGAAAGGAGGCCCGATCCCAGAAAAACTATCATCCTGTAGATCGTGACAAATATTAGGTAGGTAGGTGCACTGATGGTGCAGGTAATATAAGTTAGCCTAAGTTCCAAATTTGAGCTACATATCTCAAAAATCATGGGAGATACAAAGAAAAAACAGAGAAATTATTGAAACTCCAACACTGTACCATGGTAATGAATTATTTACGGACATTATATGAACTTTTTTACTTAAAATCACGCGCAGATTCACCCCGGTGAATAAAGACATAGGTACTATTATGAAACATGCCCAATAAACACGAAACGTAAATGAAACGTTGCAAATGACCTGTTTTACTAAACATTTGACAAATTAACTAGAAACGTTTCTGTTTCATTACAGAAATGTAGCACTTGAAAACTTATTTAGTGAAACATAGCCGAAACGTTCCAATTGAAGAGAGTTTGAAATATTACTCGAAACATTCCCTTTCGATCTCGAAAACATAACAGACGAACAACCCTTTGCTATTTTTGCTTATCTTATGGAACATTCGGCATTAGTTAAATTTTGCTCTCAATCCCCAATCCCTCTCAAGCGTTAGTTCATTTGCCTTTGTTATACAAAGACATAATCAGAAAAAAAAATGTGCTAGCATATTTTTAACACAAGTCTAGAAAGAAATGTATGTTCGTGACTTGCGTAGACTGCGCGTAACAGCCCGAGTTTATTTGTTTCCCGTGTGTCGTTTCAATTCGTATTATGTTAGGTTAGGTTTGCGGTTTGCCAGATTGCTTGGATTCGTTGTTCTTCATCTTTACTTTGACGCTATTTTATGTGATAATTTGTAGAAACTGAAAAATGTTTAGTGGGTGCTGTATAGACATTTACATATTTCATATTTCGTAAAAATATTAAACCTAGGAACAGTTAAATTTTCTAGTCTGGTCTTAAAGTTAATATTTTTTATACAGGGAATACAACATTGTTTTCCAAATTTTGAGACAAAAAAAATATGACTTGATTCTCCCAATAGGTACGCTCGTTACATCCTTTAGAAAAAATGTCCTACGCTATCCTATTCAGTGTCGTGCACATCTTCGGTTGCCTATCTGGCGACCTTGACATGTAATATTTTTACTTGATGCTTTTAGAGATGAAAGAAAAATACATATTTTCCCTCAATATTCAGCCTCTACCACCCTATTACGTCACTGGCAATGGCTGAAAAGTAAACGGCACGTCGCCATACGGTTTATGGGAAATAAATAAGACTCGCAAAAAGCATTCCGCAAATAAACTTAACCCAATAAAAGGACGTATTGGCTCTTCGGCGGAGCATTTTCGCATTTTCGGGGTTCGCCGACGTAGACGTAACCCGATAAGGCCCCGTGAGTCGGTCCTCTTTGAAGTCGGACGGCGGGATGCGCTCTGCATATGATGGCAAATCGAATCAGATAGCAGTTTATATTTCCTTACAGCAAAGAAAATTGAACAAATTTCAGAGTTGATTGGAACGGTCTCCGAGAGAGAGATAAGGGCGATACGCGGTTTGGTGCCCGGAATGCAGTGACCTCGTGTCGTTTCAAAAACTACTTTCATGATGCAAATTTCAACATCTTTTGATTGGGAAATAGGTAGTTATTTTTCAAACAACCCTTAACTAACCCTTCTAACGATTTTTTCTCATTTTGTCTTCAACTTTTGTTGATATTAAAAGAAATTATATTTCTATTTTGGGATAATTTAAGATAATTTGTAATCTTTAATAGAGAATGTATTTGAAAATTTTAAGCATTAAGACGATGATTAATATCACAGTAAAAATTAATGACGTAAATGTCGTAATTAAAAAATTAAATTAAATTTTTTGGGCAATTAAGTATTCACGCCACGGATCCACGGACCCTTTTCACGGGCAAATGAAAATGGATTTAGCGAAAGAAATCGCAGAGTGGACAAAATAGCTGAATTAGCGATCCTCCTCTAAATTATAAGCGAAGTCACGTAGCTGTACAGATGGACCCCGAATCGTAAATCAGGACGGTCATTGTGTACGATTTAAGAAAAATTCTGTCCCGTTTAAACTCTTTTCCTGTTGGTTTATCAACCAGGTATTGCGCTGAATACATCAACAACTTTTGACACTGAAGAATGAAGCTTTTGTGTAGGAACTGATTTGTAATATCCCATACATAAAAAGAATCGATACTGAAAATAATTCAGTGTACTTCATTCATGATTATATTACTAACGTAATAAAGTCATACCACAGTCATATAGACTGAACGTTGGGGCGCTAGATATGAAGGCAATTATTGGTAATAATAAACGTTTCCTAAAAAATCCATGCAACGTTCTGGTAACGTTCTAGAAACCCAAGATGTCCTCCCCAAAATACGTTTCCAATGAAATGTTTCAAAAAATTGGTTTCAGTAACATTCTTTTTATGTTCCATTTATGCACTCGATATTTTTGTTTTACGTTTCAGTATATTTTCAGAAATGTTTGAGTAACATAATAATTTTATTACCATATTGTTCTCATAATGCTCTCAACTTTAGATCATTTTCACTTCAAAATCGTTTTTGAAATAGTATAAATAGTGCGAGTATTTTTATAAATATCTCTAATACTCCTTTGTGATATTTTTATTTGTATTGTGAATGACTTAATTCGAACTAAAAAAAGTTACATTGTATATTAAAAAAAATAAATATGCTCTTCTAGTTTGGGGATGCGGCAACTTTTACTAAGAATTTCTTTCTTTTTGAGAAGCCACTGAAAAAAGTTTCTAATATGGATTACGAATTTTGCCATTCATCGTACAAATAAAAATATCACAAAACAATATCAGAAGCATTAAAAAAAA
>NW_019416530.1:41820-57498 GCF_000390285.2 Anoplophora glabripennis | reverse complement strand
GGGTCAAAAAGTTGGTGTCTAGGTCTTTTGTGTTTGTCGGTCACGTCGGGTACGTAGTCAACGGCTTGCCTGAGGAGGGGATTGTCATGTCTAGCGGCTACGTCAAATCGTTTCTCCGCGTTTTGTCTTATTGTCTGTGTAGCGTTTGTGTATTGTAAGTCTCGTAATATGTCAGTGTTTCTTACGTACCAGGGCGCGTCGGTGGCCGTGCGGAGGGCTATGTTTTCCACAGCCTGTAATGACTTTAAGTGGCTTTTTGCCGCGTGACCCCACGCCGTGGAGGCGTAGGTTAGCTGCGGTTGAAGTACCACCTTGATAAGCGTTCGCTTATTCCTTAAACTGAGGGTGTTTCCACCTTTGAGTAAGGGATCGAGCCTAGCCCTGGTGGTCTCATTAGTGATCTGAGGCTGGAAATCTGTTAGGTTGGTACTTCTGAACTTCACAAAGAAATTGACGAAAATTAGAACATGCTCTTGACACTTGTCCAATTTCTTGATGAAGTGACTTCATGAATTAATCAATCAATAAATTGTCAATGTAAAACAGCTATTAGATAACTAAAAATGCAATAAGTCATATTATTACCTCATTGGAGCTATTATACGACGAAATCATTGGTGTTCCGTCACATTTTCTAAGGTTGCTTCATAATTTATTTGCCTGCTTACTGAAATACTAAATGTAATATTAGTTTTGAAGTTATAATAATAAAATCAAAGTATTGATGATGGTAGGACATAATTTATCTCGAGAAAATAATTTTCATTTTGTGGGTACCTAGTATTTATTCATTTTCCCCCTAATATTAATTTTTATTATATTGAATATGTATTTTTTTTACAAAACTACTTAAATAAGACAACTCAAACCTTTAATGTAGGTATAAATAAATTAAACTGATGTGAAAGACACATGCTTATATCAACATTTTTCCCTTAATTTCCCTCTTAGAATTCGCTATTGATATCAGCTCAAGTATTTTTGTTGCGCCCTGTATATATCTTAATTCATTAAATTGCACCTCAAGGACAGAATCGTTAGTTTCAGATGTTTTACAAGCAACTGCTTCCATTCTCAGGCCTCTCAGACCAATAAATTTCAAGTTAAAGAAAAACCGATGTCTCACTACTTTCCAATATAACTTCGCCGTAATTACTTCAGGCACCGTCAACTTACCCAACAGCCGTGTTACATAAGGGTAATAGTAGCTGTAAAGGACTGTAATGCAATTTCGATGTGAGCTCGTATGCAGCCTCCCAGTAGACGGGACAGTAAGTGGTATCGCTCTGGATAAAATTAAACAAAATATCATTCATGGATAAATCAATTCTAAATAATAGTTCTCTTGACATTATTTTGTATCTGCCACATTTTGTTAAAAGCTTCTACGAATAATAGATTGCCTCACATGTCAATTCGCGATTGTCCACTGACGTAGCACACACTTCATTTTTGATGTAGCCCCAAACAAAGTCGAGGGGTGTGAGATCTAGATAACGCGGTGGCCCTCACACCTCTACAATAATGTGCAGGGCAACCATCTAATTGAAAATACATTTCTCTTCCTTAAATTCAAAGGCAGATCATGCACAACATCAAATAAATCATTGTTCAAGTACTGTCAAAGATGTCCGTTAATTCAATCTGACGGGAAAAATGGTTTAAATATCTTTGAACATTTTGAAATAAAAAATAAAACTGTTTTTTTTATTATAACTTTCACACCTTGTATCTTTTTTATGAAAAGTTTATATGAAATTTTTTGGTCAGAATTATCAAAATTTATTGCATTTACCTTTACAACCCATGTCTAGCCAAAGTTATATTTTCGCTGACACCCCCATTTACATGGCAGGGCGATAAACACTTTGGATGCGACCATATTTCGCCATAAAATGTGCCGTGAAGGGATATTTTAATACATCAAAACAGTCCCTGTGGTACTCCTCGCTCCATGTTTCGAATTAATAACGTGGCTCCATCTAGTGTATGTAATTGCGTACAGCCCAACCGCAAGGACCGCTAAAATATCGCCGCCATCAGAATTATGCCGGGGATATTGTTTCCCGTATGCGACAAATAAATTGTGGGGAAGTTGGTGCGGGATGTGTCCCGGGAACAATTTTTTTTTAGCGAGCTCATCTCCAGTTCTACAGAAAACGATAAATGCGGGAAAATAAATAAAGAATTGTATAAACATTCAAGTATGAGTATACTTTATATCATTAGTTTTTGTATTTATACCTTACTTTATTAAGATAATAAAAAAATTTAGGTATGCTAAAAAAAGCTTACTTTACAGATGAGCTAGTAATTAACAACTGCCTAAAAAAAAATAGTCTATCTAAATAGTACCGAACTCAACGAAAAAACACAAATCTAATATTAAAATCATTAAATAATGTGAACTATTGAAAGAATATATTTTATTCTCGTTGTTGTTGACTTGCTTTGTATACTGTGTGTAACAAAATCCAGTAACTACACATTCTTTGATATAAAATAATAGACTTAGGTATGTCACTTTTTCGTGTCTTTTCTGTATTAATAAAAAAAATTGAGCAGCGAAAGGAGAAGAAATAGGAGTTGTAGTGCGCTTTGTTTTCCTTGATTTCTTGTGCAGACGTGTGATTCAAATGTATTGCTTTTCGGATCAAGCGTTTTTTAAAATATTTTTCATCAATGTAAATTTATTTGTCCTATGATGGTATTAATTCTTCTACAGGGTGTTTCAGACTCCCGTAAATGCAGGGGGTGATAGTACGACAAAAAATAAGAATTTTTGTCATATGAACTAGTGTGTTTAGAAATGAAAGAGAGTAATAAAAGCTTATTATGTATGCAAATCGTAAATAAATGTAGTACTGGTGCTTATATTCAATATTTTTATATTATGTATTATCGGTATAGATGAGGTGTACTTTTAAAAAAACTTTGTGTGATCGGATTGTACTAAATTGTAGCAGGTAGCTAAAATTTAATCCCCGACAATCCGTCTTTGTCTATGCCGCTTCAATTTCTCGGTCCATTTCTCTTATAAATAAACAATATAAAAACAGCATTTCAAAACATGAGGCTACTTTAAGCATCATAACCGGGTTAAGAGGGTTTTTAGTAATTCAAATAAAATTATTCAATATTATTATCAAAATATTTATTTAAATTTAATGAATAGACTTTTATTCCACACAAAAATATATGTATTTTGAAAATTCAAATTATTGTGAGTAAATGTAGTGTTGTATAAATGTACAATAAAGAAAATAAAAAAGTAGGTATATTAAAATTCATCCTCTGAATATTCTGATGAATTATCTTCGTTTCCTAGATTGATAACGATAGGTTCCACAGTAACGTCAATTAAATTATCGAGTTCCCACTTTTCCACGATGTCGTCAACACTGTTGGTAGGATTTTGGTGTTTCCCACGCCCATGGCCGGTTCTTATCTCGGGGTTTTATTACTCTCTTTCATTTCCAAAAGGACTATACAAGTCTATTTCCTCTTGTTTTCGAAATACAGAGCGACAAAATAAAATCTTTAAAGGAGAACGGTGCTAAATATTTTTATGAAACTTGGTATTCCGGGGCTTTTAAGGATGCCAAATACGCTGGTTTATTTATTTTTTGGATATTTCATAGAGGGCGCTAGTTATTTTTTTATATTTTTATTTTATTTCCTATTACATTTTAAGTTGTAATTTTTTAAGGTTAAGTTTTTTACCATTCGGGATCCAATTTCTACAGTGTTACAGAACGCCGAAATTGTGGAAGATCCGTAAGCGTTACAAATGAAGAAAAGAAATTCCTTGAATGTCGCAGATGTTAGATGTGGGAAATCCAATAAATTCGATAGATCAGAGAACAGAGGGCCTTAATTCATAACCTGAGTCGATATTCCATTAAAAACCAACATCCATTTGTTACAAGAAACGAGTGAAGATGATTATGACCGTAGAATCGAGTCATTATGGATAAATTAAAATATCAACTTTGTCACCCACATATTGTTTTGTGACGAATCTACATTTTGTTTAAACGGGCTCGTAAATCGACACAACTGTAGGTATTGGTCAGACTAAAATCCACATTGGGTAGATAGATAGATATTTATATATTTTATGGAAGTTCACACCCAACGACAAGAAAGTAAATGTTTGGTATGGTATTATTGATGGACACATCACAGGACCCTATTTTATGAATGGAAATTTGACCTCTGAACAATATTTATTACTTTTGCAAGAACGTATTTTCCAGAAACTAGACGATTATTCTTCAACAATAACAATCCTAATTTAGCGGCAGAACAAATATGGTTTCAATATGATGGGGCTATTCCACAGTTTGGACGTAGAGTGGCAATTGAATGGCCAGCTAAGTCTCCCAATATGACTCCGCTTGACTTTTTTTTGTGGGGTCATATAAAAATGTAGTCTACAAAAATAGGCCGCCAAATATCGAATTCGACACAACCCAGATGACTTTAAATCATAATATGAGTCGATATTCTATTCAAATAATTTGCAAACGGGAATAATAGCCTGCCTTGCTGGAATGGGATTTGGATGGAAATTGGATAGTAATTTGTTCTTGGACATGTAGATATCACTATAAAATTAATAACTTCATAGAAGACAAAATTAAGGAATAAATTAAAATTCACATCATGAGTATTATTAGATTTCAAGTCGGAAGTCGGTCTGATACATTATCAATCCCAATCCATAAATAACTAAATCTACAATTTTAACGAGCTGATTGTTTTGAATACGCTACATTGTTGACACCTCAACACTAAACCAAATATAGCGGAATATTTCGGTACGTCGCGTCGGAGGATTCTTGTCATGCTGCTCGATCCGAAGTATCGCCCACCTATTTGCTCGGCAACGTAATTAAATCTACGAGAAATTCGGCTCGAAACACAGAGAACAGTAATTAGAAATCCATTTTATTAGCAGGGAACAATGGGGACTCGATGGGATTAGCAGCGTCTTATTAGCTATAAAATACATCTTCGTGCGTGATTTCCAATTTCCATACTATTAGGAACTTGATGGCTTCACGAGCTAATCTTCAAAGGAAGGAGGGTGTGCCCTAAATGTATTAGCTTCGATTTTTTCGTTGGTCTCTACCGATACTGCTTATTGAAAATGGGGCATTTCTAAGGCAATTTAAGCAATTATATAATCATTATTATAATTAGTATACCTACGTAATACAAACAGTCAATTTTGTACTGTTGTTCCAATAAATTTTAAATTTGCCAAGACAAATGTCAAGAAAATTATTTGGAATAAGACCTCAATCTTTTAGTTTCATACTGCAGTAAATCAGCAAGTTAAAAATTTTTAAAAGATAAATTCAACAGATAATCACTTCTTTAATTATTGGAAAATAAGTTATTTAAAAAATTTGTTACTACAAAACAATTTTAATCAACAACTAAGACTTCTAAGTACCTACTTACATCACAAGCATTACCACAATAAGTAATTAAATTAGAACAGGACTGACAGCTGAAAACACAAGACAACAATTCATTTCTTTCAATAGTGAAGACATAACCTCTAAGTAGTCTAATTAGAGCACATTAAATATATTAATATAAAAAAATAACGAATATTAAATTTGATATGAAGAATATGTATATTGATTTTGTACAAATATATTTTAAATAAAATATAATATTTTCCACTGGTAGATAATTATTTTCAAGGCACTGAACTGCAACATTCATTTCGAAAATCATGTGAACGATTGAACATTGAGTTCATTAACCAGATATACCGTTGTTAAATAGGGCTAACAAGGAGATGATCTTGTGTTGGTGAATTTGGGAGAAAATATCAACGGTCACCATTTCTTTTTGTGAAATTTGTTAAATTCTTTCGAAAAATACTAATAATTCGGTCAAAATAGTCCAAAAAATAGTGGTAAGTTTACAATTCGCATAGAGCTAAATATTGGTATAGGTCTTTGGTACACTATTATAAGTAAAATGTCAAAAGTGCCAACCGACCCCATGCGAACTAAAAAATTTATTCAAGGTCAAAGGTAGCAAATATCGGTTTTTTGTCAAAGACCTATACCAATATTTAGCTCTATGCGAATTATTGTAAATTGAAGTGTCTATTTTGATCGGATTATAAGACAAAAACCAAGTTTAGGAAAGAACGCTAAGGAAAAATTAAGAACGATAATTACAACAAATGTTCAAATAGAGCAGTATTTGCTTCATTTATATATTTTCCATATTTCAATTCTGATTGCAATTAAACTCTATTTTTAAAATACCTCCACAAGAAAAAATTTAAGGACGTTAAATCTGGTAATCGGTCTGGCTAATGCACAGTGCATTAGTCTTCTGATCCAGCTGATGGGGTTGCTATTTAGAACGTCATAGGAGCTCAAAAATAATTAACTGTTTTGGCGTTTATTTTTGCAAAACCTATCCGGCTTTGTTTCACACTCAATATTATTAACCTTGTTACATACCGACTGCAGTAAGAAACAGAAAACTAAAGTCACATTTTTTCCTTTACAGAAGTTATGAATATTAAATCACTATTATAATATTTCAGTCATATGATTAAATGCCGCCATAGTGAATTAAAATTTAAGAAAAAGAAGTAAGCTCATCTATTTTTTATACTAATACAAGTATAGTATCTAATAAATAACAGCGCAACTGGTGACATATAAGCTGTGTCAGAAAGTAATGTAGGCCAATGAGAAGTATATTTTCCTATTTATTACAAATGCATATTTCTTAGTTTTATTGCAACAGTTATGCTAAAATTTGTAAATGCGATCTCCACTGGGTCTCCTACAGTTGAGGTAACAAAGAGCACTTAACTAACAGTAGTCAGAAGTTTCTCCTACGGCGATGATTTACCGAGTTAATCTATTATTTATCAAAGCTTGCGTGTTGCGATAAACACGCACAAGTGCCTAATTTCTCGCTGAATAATTAAACTTGCACCGCAGTCGACTTGGCAAAATAGTTTTGTTTAGAGCACGGGTACAAATTCCATAAATATGTATACGGTTAAGGATTAAACAATAATTAATTGATACAAGAATTGGTGCAGTATAATAATACCCAATCAGTTGCAGTTATTTATTAGTACGTAAACAAGAAAGCTTTTCTTGAGTTCCTTTTACATTGTTATACCAACCTCTTTCTACAACCGACAAAAATGCAACTTAGAAAAGGCTGGAATTTAATAAACCAGACGCAGCCGACTCTATTAAAGCAGCCAAGTTAAAAACATAATTTTTTCGCCGATATTCAAAATTATATATCCACTACCCCTCATCTTCCCCCACTACCCGACCGCGTATGCGCGCTCGGCCGTTTTTTGAGCATGTTTGGAAGAAGAATATCTATGCCGACTTCACTAAAGCTTTTGACAAGCTCGACCACGACCTCTTGCTGTACAAACTAGATAGGTTTGGTGTGTCCTAATCACTTTTGCAACTTTTTGAATCGTATTTACAAAATAGGTAGGTATCAGTTTGTTCAGCATCATGGTTTTAAATCGTATAAGTTTCATCAAATATCTGGTGTGCCTCAAGGATCTATACTCGGACCCTTACTCTTTATTCTTTTTGTAAACGACGTCATGGTTGATCTACAAGTACGCCATTTAATGTATGCAGATCACCTTAATCTATTTTGCGAAATAAACACCATTGCCGACTGCTATATGTTACAGAATGCGCTTAATGTCATTAGTCTGTGGTGTGTAAATTCCTCCAAGTGTAAGATCATTACCTTCACCAAAAAAAAATCTGTACTATACTATTTGATTATAAATTAGATAATATTATATTGCATAGACCCGATTACATAAAAGACCTTGGAGTTACATTTGACCCTATACAAAACATATAGACATAATTGCGTCATCTGCTTTCAATAATATGGGGTTTATAATAAGGAATTCTAAAAGGCTTTATCAGTATTTCTACACTAGGATTGCTCTACACTACCTTTATTCTGGAACCCATTTTATGCTAATTAAATAGCAACTTCGGAAAGAGTACAGCGTAGGTTTATGAAATCAGCTGTGTACTTATTGGATGGTACATAGGTACATATCCCTCTCAGGGTTTTCCGCATGATCTGTTACTTGAGCGTTACAATATTCATGTCCTTGCTAAAAGATCTGTTTTTCAAGTAATGTTTTTGTATAAAGTTCTACTTAACATTTTGGACTGTTCAGGCGTTTTAAGTAATATTAATATCGAAGTACCACGACTATCAGCTAGAAGGAATAATGCTTTTAGTCTACCTACAGCACGTAGTAAGTAAGCATCACCATTGTATCAAATTGTTTCCAAGTACAGTCAGATAGAAAATAATGTCGATCTCTTTTGTTGTTTGACTAATGATACAAAAAATGCTCTACTTATGTAATCATATCTGTCTTTTATAGTTTGTACCTTTCTAGTTTGTTCTTTATATTTGTGTTATTTTGTACTTTTTTTTTCTCTATTTCATCATAGTAAATTTTTCTCTTTTAGACTTAACACATCCTGTTATTGGGCATCGCCTGTTGGATATGTATTTCAAATAAATAAATAAGAACTTTTCACCTGTTTTTCATCATTTTATCGGAAAATTAGAATATACGTTTTGTGGTATTATACTTCTACTTTTAAAATCCGGTTGAAAAATTAAAGTCGGACCACCTCCAACGCATTCAGAAGTTTTACTGAATAGTGTACCAAAAAGTTCAAATTGCAATTGTGCCAGAACTAATGGTCTGAAAGCGCCTGTTTTGTACACACTTAAAGTACGTATAATTCGCTACTTTTGTGCACAGGGTCAGATCTACAACTTAAAAAATGGTGGAGAAAAAAAAAAACGCAACATTTTCAGATTTTTTCGGGTTTTCTTCGTTTATAATTATCCGATCAGACCGATTGACCTCTCGTTTTATTCGTATTTCGATTCTCTACAAATTGTATCTTTACATCTGAATGCTAATTCAGATTGCTTCGTTAGTTTGAGTTTTATAAGTAAAAAACTAAAATAAAAACGTTTTTTGCATAAAAATGTTTATAAAAAATTAATTCATGGTAAATTGGTGTAGGAACATAGAAGCATATATCTACAGACTGTCTTTTATATGACGGCACAGTCCGTTTGATACTATAGTCCAGACGGTATCTGTTTCAAAGAGTCCATATTTGGGTGAATCGTATATCCACGGAGATTTTTGGCTTTTTGGCTTTAAAATATCACTAGAAATGAAATTTTTTCTATACGCATAAAAAAAACCGTGGGCTTAACTTTTGGCGGCACAATATGTTAAAAAAANTAATTAGGAATTTGTACTTCGTGGTTGTGAAAAATAATAAAAAACAAAGTTGGCCGATCAAATTGAAAATTGACAGTCTGATAATCAAAATTCATCGTAAAAACACCCTGTATATTAATTATTTGGACAAATTTTTTCAACTTCTTACTTTAAAAACAAGCAGGGATGATGCCCAAAAGCTCAAATATCAACTCGAAAACTTTTTGTCATTTACACGCCACGTGCACTCAATCCGTGGACACACTGTAGATATCGTGGCTATAAATACGTGATGGTCGCTGTCAAAGGTGACTTTAGAACAGGAATAAAAGATTTTTCTTCGAATTCGAACATTGTGTGAATTCGTCTTTAATATTAATTAAATAAATAAATATATCTGTTTCACGCAAAAGTTATATTTTTAATTACCTGAACTTTGACATTGTCAACGAAAATTCAACTGAACTGTCCAAATTTTATTTAAAGTAAACTTGGATTATTTGTCTTCAAAGCACTCTTTGTAAAAGTGCATAAATTAGTATTTCGACAGAAACAAAGAAGCAAACCATGTCACAAGACATATAGCAACACATACACTATCATTTTAAATTGCTGCTGTCACATGACATTTGGCAAGTACAGTGTCGATTTTTTAAATACTTAGGTGCCTACAAAACAATTTGTGTCAAAATCAAGTTAATTGAAAAGAAAATCCATGCAAGTTTAGTTTAGTATTTTGATTACGGCAATCATAAATCTGGCCTTGACTAATTGTAAGCCGTAACAAAATCCTAACTTTTGCATATACAAGTAGAAAAAATAGGTTAATTCAACTGTACATACATTATTTCTGTTGTACATTTCTAAAGTTCGTCAGCTTTCAACCTGACTCATCACTGTATTTGTTGATGTTTTATTTTAGTTTATCGATTTCAATAACATTTGTTAATTGGTAAATAATCGACGCTAATCGTTTATACTACTCGTACTGAATATAAATATCGCCGTGACGGTAAATTCGGAAACGTCAGCAAACAAAAGTAAATCAGTTTCGATGTATTCTTATGAAACTGGTAAGTGTCATGTCAACTCGATTGTCATGTCTACTTCCTTTGTCAGATTTAAATAAATATATTCCAATTTGAAAAAAGTAAGCTGTGCTCAGCGAAATATCAAATTTAGCAACTACTTTGGAGATCTCGATGGTAGTAAACTAAGCAAAACGCAAAACTAAAATGCAACTGTTTGAAAAATTAAATAGGACAAACTGTGACATACCTGTTTATAAGGCGCCATCGATCAACAAGAAATAAACGAGGTGTCTGGAGGACACTACGTTAATTAGCAAAAGTGACAATTTCCGCGAGTTACTAAAGAACTGTTACAGAAAGTAGTGTGAGAAATGAATTAAACATTTTTAGGTAACAAAGAATCATTGCGGTTCAGTCGCTTCTAAGAATATCTTTATATTCTTTTTAAATTCCATAGAAATGGTGTTTTAGTTACTGCGTACTAGACGACTGGGCAATAAATTTCAGTTGTTGATAAGTGGTTGACAACTTGTCTAGCAGTGCAGTGCAGTAATGCGGAATTTGGTGTGATTCAGGTAATTTTAATTTATTGCAGGCACCTTCTATTAATCATTCATATTACAATTGCGAAAGGGAGAAATAAGAGGTATATTTTGTTTACTAATATTATTACATGACATTTTGGAGATCTTTTGAAACGGAACAAAACGAAATTTACCATCAGTATAATAAAATTATTTGAGAACATAAATAATTAAAATATGTTGTTGACCAAATGAACATATAATAGAAATTTTCTACACATTATATACAAATTATTATAATTTCTAATAAAGCAGAAAACTTTTTTAGGGACGCCTATGAATTTTATTGCTAGGCATTTTATACATGTTCAACTAACTTCGGAAAGACTATACCTACCCGTGGATTAAACATGACATTTTACTGCCTAAAGATTGAAACAGCACTTTAAATCAACAAAGTGCAAACATGCTATTCTCGAATTCATGTCGTTTTATTATTTGTTCCGCTACTTTTTAGCTCCTTAAAGTACAGTTTCAGTCGTTATTTTCGATAGACAAAGTGTCACTTTTTATTAAAAGTGATAACTTACTATGAACTTAGAAATTAAAACGCACTTTAAACCAAAAATGCAAAAAATACTATTTTCTTATTAATATGAACCTTCGCAGTACGTTATATCACTTTTTTACACTGTATAGTTGCTAGATATTTAATCTTTAGTATTGTCCTGAAATCCTAGTTTCTGAAACTTACTTTCCTATTTTTCACAAAAAATGTAAATGACGAATATGAACTGCTTCTTTTGTAGCTAATTTTGTAATACCTCTTTAGAAAATACCATTCTGTTAGATATTTTTGAGGAATAAATTGTCACTTTTTATTAAAAGTAGCCCTATGTTGTTTGATACCAGAAATTAAAAGGCACTTTAAATCATCAAGTGCACAAATACTATTTTCACATTCATATCGAGCTAAGGAATGCAAGTTATATTTTACACCCCTTATAGTCACTATGAATGTCCAGTATTCAGAACTTTAGTTTCTGCATTTTGAAAAGGTGCGTGATTTGGAAAAATGTTACAGTTGAGAATAATTTAGTAAACTAAGTCGATTATTGCAACAATGTGAGCTTACGCAAGGTTTGTAAAGTGTTGTTTTAATCCTTAAAACTTGAGCACTAAAATCTGCCGTTTTGATTAAAAATTATACCACTGTTTGAAAGGGACCAAACTGCACTTTAAATCAACAAAGTGCATATTTATATGGCTACTTAGAGTTTGTTATATTACTTTTTATGCTCTGTTTAGTTGATAGAACTGCTAATATCGCAATAGAACATTATTTTTTAATCTTATTTTCATGTTTCTAACAGAAGAACATCGTTATATTATTTGTTCTTATTGCTGTTTGCAATACTTATTCTTATTTATTTACAATGAACTGTTTTCCTTTTTGAGCAATAAGGAGCACTTTTAATTGTTAAGTGTCACTTTAATACCTGAACCTAAAGATTAAAACGACACTTTAAATGAACAAAGTGCACTTTTTATCGCTATTCGCTACCCTCTGTACAGTTGGTAGAACCGCTAATATCGCACTAGAACATTATTTGTTAATCTTATGTTCATGTTGGTAACAGAAGAACATAGTTACCTATATTATTTGTTCTTGTTGCTTTTTGTAATACTTGTTTATTTAAAATGTACTACCTTCCTTTTTGAGGAATAAGGAGCAATTTTAATTGTAAGTGGCACTTTAATACTTGAAGGTAGGGATTAAAACAGCACTTTAAATCAACAAAGAGCTAAAAATAAAGTGTCGACAAATTAAAAGTGCCTATATCGAGGGATTAAACAGCACTTTAAATGTGTAAAGTGCAAAATGTTATTTATCAACAAAATATCGACTCGATGATGTGCGCTCTATTATTTGTTGGTATGTAGCCGATCAGGTAGTCGGGGAAATAACATTGTTATTCATCGCCTACGTGATTTATATGAAAACACCTAGGAAAACATCTAAACAACACTGAAAGGCGAAGGCAAAGTTCGGTTTCCCGGCCGCAAGCAATCTCCGTCGGAGCGACCAGCCACTTGCGGATCCAACAACATCCTCACGTGACGATCGCGTTTCTGCTGTCGACAGTGTCGACTTCTGGAGCTCCTCGGGATTCCGTGGCAGACGTAACCGGCGGCCACGTGACCGCAACTACAAAATGTCGGTCCGGTTTGGCGGTAGGTTCAGTTCTGTTCTTTCACCGGTTGTGGTAACCTGCACCGCACTCGTCGAGCTTTTTTTTTTCAATATTTTCAAAGACCCAGTGACTAGCCTCAGCGTCTGCTGAAATTTCTCGCCGATACCTGAAATTTCTCGACTGTGATTCGACGGCTTCGTGGTCAACCGGTTGACATTGGATATCATCCCCCTGCAGGACATGGGCTTCAGCAAGGACGACCACAGGATCTCGGTGTAAGTGGGCATATTTTTCAGGTCCTCGAACGTGTTGGTGGCGATTGAGGGTGGTTTGTTAATTAAATCGGGTTTTTTGTTTCGTTAAACGACGCGTTATGTTTGTAACAAGTTGAAATTGATACAAAAACTAAAGTTACAAAAATAAAAGTGAGACAAAAAATTAAGTAAAAAATAAATTAAAACTCACGAAGCTTAAAATTCGTAGTGAAATTAACAATGAGTATAAGACAAATCCATTATAAAATATTGTGATAAGAAATGTACAAGCTAAAATCTGCAGAATAAAATCAATGACTCGGAAAATATTTTTTGATTTTATATTTGAAGGAAGCAATGTGCAAGTCCTTAACTTTATGCAGCAAAATATTGTAATTGTGACTATAAAAAATTCAGTACAAAGTATTTAGGGGCTTATTTTTGAGACCAAAATAAGACTTTTTTCCCAATAAACGTGAGTCTAAAATAAATTTTAAACTGTTTCACCGTAAATAATTATAAAATGATATAGACTAAAATATTCGGTATCTGTTTTGGTTTGGGTGAATCTTATATCCACGGAGATTTTTAGCTTTTTGGCTTTCAAATATCACTAGAAATGAAAATTTTTCTATGCGCATAAAAAAACCTGGGTTTAACTATTGGCGGCACAATATGTTAAAAAAATTCGAAAAATGTTCCTATTTAATTATGTATTTTTTCAAGAGTTGATTTTAGGCGAAAATGGAAGAGGGAAAAAAATGTTTGTAATTAATTTTTTTTACAAAATAACACCAGTTACCAATCGAATGAATCATGATTATTATCGTAAAAATCGAAAAAATCGTCAAAAATGGGGCTAAAAAACATTAATTTTTAGGGAATTATTTGGGGTCTTTAAATTGGGTATAGGACCTTCACATTTGGCTCAAGAAAACTTCGTGTTATGTAGAATCATCACACCAAATTTCATCACAATCGGTTCTATAGATTTTGCATAATAATTTTGCAATCCAGATTTTGAAAAAAAAATTACAAATTTTTAAAATTTTGCACAGCAAAAACCAAGGTCCTTAGATACTTGAAAATTTAATCACATATAGAAGGGCTCTCAAGCTATCAAACGCTATTTGAAAAAATAGAATCCGTCAATTAGGAGAGCTCTGGCGTTTGTTTAAACATTGGTCGAATTTTTGGTACTATAATTTTGTATTTTTGTAATATAATGAGTTAATTTCCCATTTGCTTATACTTTAAACAGTAAATAATATTTGAATTATACTTTAATCAGAAAAGAAATGATGATTAAATTATTAATTAATTAATTAATTAATTAATTATGAATTTTCCACATATTTTGAAAATAATTGTTGTTTAAACAATTTTAGAATATTTAAATAAATTTGTTTTTGATCTTTGATAAACAGTATATAAGTTTATGCACTTACTTTTGATACAATAAAAAATAAAGTTGATAATTAAAGGAAGTTTAAAGATAAATAAATATCGGTCTGTTGAAAAACCAATAATTATTAATTATCGATAACGATAAAAAATCATCAAAATCGGACCTCTACAAGCTGAGATATTAAAATTTTTAAGCGTGTCGCGGTTTTGAACTCGCCGATTCAATTTCGAGCAGGCCGAAGCGGCCGCACTTCTGCTTCCCCCACCACCGCCATCCGTACGATTTTCTTGAATTTCTCGCTTGCATAAATAACTTTAAACACGTTTTGAAGTAGGTTGCCAATGAAGAAAAGTATTGCAAACTTAGATCTGGTAAGTACTCGAAATACCAAAGGTATTTTTTGAAAAAATAGCATAGAATAAAATTGCAAAAAAAATAAATAAATAAATAAATAAATAAAATAAAAAAAATAGCAAAAAATAGCAATAGAATAAAATTGAAAAAATATACATTTAGTGTAAATGACGGTTAACTTTGATCGGCTATAACTACGTAACTAATTGACCAATCGATCTGTTTTTTTTTTAAAGAAGCGTATTTACAATAACTTTTAAAACCTGCTTTAAAAAATTTGATTTGATTCAATATTCACAAAGTTATTTTAATTGTTTATAAGTACAAAAATTCGACCAATGTTTAAAGAAGCGCCAGAGCTCTCCTAATTGACGGATTCGAATTTTTCAAAAAGCGTTTAAAAGCTTGAGAGCCCTTCTATATATGATTAAATTTTCAAGTATCTAAGGGCCTTGGTTTTTGCTGTGCAAAATTTTGAAAATTTGCAATTTTTTTTTAATCTGGATTGCAAAATTATTATGCAAAATCTATCGAACCGATTTTGATGAAATTTGGTGTGATGATTCTACATAACATGAAGTTTTCTTGAGCCAAGTATA
>NW_019416530.1:0-40406 GCF_000390285.2 Anoplophora glabripennis | reverse complement strand
GTCATTCACAATGTATTAGAGATATTTAAAAAAATACTCACACTATTTATACTATTTCAAAAACGCTTTTGAAATGAAAATGATCTAAAGTTGAGAGCATTATGAGAACAATATGGTAATAAAATTATTATGTTACTCAAACATTTCTGAAAATATACTGAAACGTAAAACAAAAATATCGAGGGCATAAATGGAACATAAAAAGAATGTTACTGAAACCAATTTTTTTTAACGTTTCATTGGAAACGTATTTTGGGGAGGACATCTTGGGTTTCTAGAACGTTACCGGAACGTTGCATGGATTTTTTATGAAACGTTTCAAGAAAAATGAAAACGTTTCTGAAACATGTCAGAAACTGAAAAATGTTTAGTGGGATGATTCTACATAATATGAACTTTTCTTGAGCCAAGTATGAAGGTCCTATACCCAAATTAAAAACCCCAAAAAAATTCCCAAAAAAGTAATGTTTTTAACCCCATTTTTGTCGATTTTTTCGATTTTTACAATAATAATCATGATTCATTTGATTTGTAGCTAGTCATATTTTGTAAAATTTAATTACAAACATTTTTTTCCTCTTCCATTTTCGCCTAAAATCAACTCTTGATAATATATATATTTAAATAGGAAGAAAAAATGAGATTTTTCGATTTTTTTTAACATATTGTGCCGCCAAAAGTTAAGCCCACGTTCATTTCTAGTGATATTTGAAAGCCAAAAAGCCAAAAATCTCCGTGGATGTACGATTCACCCAAACCAAAACAGATACCGCCTAGTCTACTAGTATTTTTGTCATAATCAGGGTTGCCAATGTGTAGGTGATTATTGGAAGAGCGGATATTTTAGATGTGTTTGTGGGTAAAAAGGAAAGTGTGAGAATAAAAGCGGGAAATTCGAATTCGAATTCGAATTTTCAATTATCTAATCTACAATCCACCTAAAACCGTTTTGCATTTTTAGTTTTGGTAGAAATGAATGATAGGATCGTCACGCATTTTGCTGACAATCCTTAAAAACTGTTATTATAAAATTACAATCATGATTACTGACAATGACCTTCGTTCGCCAATTGCGATACATGGACAAAAGCATTTAAAATAAAAGGCGGACAAATAAAACAGTTGTTTCCAGTAATAGCATTAAAAAGTTTAGCAAGATTTTAATAGAACTGTATAGCTAAAGTTCGCTAAGAAGATTATAGAAAGGATTCTAGAAAACTAGGCAATTGTTTAGTCAATAAATAAACAAAAACTGTATCGGGGTCATAAAAGTTAATCTTTAATGTTCGCCTTGCGGTGAATACTTTTAATACCCTTATATTATCAGAGACGATCACGGAATTACTCAAAGATGCCTTGTACAATGAATACTTACCCCAACATATCGCAAAGTTATGGATAAAGAGGCCATCGTCAAAGGAGCCAAGGCGAAGGGTTGAGCCGCCCTGCATCAAGTTGGCTTTGATCTGGAATCACCGTCGAGACTTGGCGCCGCGGCGTTTCAATTCAATTAACATATAACATTTATAACATGTTACACGATGTAGCCATAAATTGTATACAGTGCGATCTACGAAATGAGCACTGTATTTGCTTTTTATATTAAAATATTGACTAATTNATTTTTTTCCTCTACCATTTTCGCCTAAAATCAACTCTTGAAAAGATATATATTTAAATAGGAAGAAAAATATGACATTTTTCGAATTTTTTTAACATAATGTGCCGCCAAAAGTTAAGCCCACGTTCATTTCTAGTGATATTTGAAAGCCAAAAAGACAAAAATCTCCGTGGATATTACGATTCACCCAAACCAAAACAGATACCGCCTAGTCTACTAGTATTTTTGTCATAATCAGGGTTGTCAATGTGTTGTGTAGGTGATTACTGGAAGAGCGGATATTTTAGATGTCCTTGTGGATAAAAAGGAAAGTGTCAGAATAAAAGCGGGAAATTTGAATTCGAATTTGCAATTATCTAATCTACAATCCACCTAAAACCGTCTTGCATTTTTAGTTTTGGTAGAAATGAATGATAGGATCGTCACGCATTCTGCTGACAATCCTTAAAAACTGTTATTATAAAATTACAATCATGATTACTGACAATGACCTTCGTTCGCCAATTGCGATACATGGACAAAAGCATTTAAAATAAAAGGCGGACAAATAAAACAGTTGTTTCCAGTAACATCATTAAAAAGTTTAGCAAGATTTTAATAGAACGGTATAGCTAAAGTTCGCTAAGAAGTTTATAGAAAGGATTCTAGAAAACTAGGCAATTGTTTAGTCAATAAATAAACAAAAACTGTATCGGGGTCATAAAAGTTAATCTTTAATGTTCGCCTTGCGGTGAGTACTTTTATTACCCTTACATTATCAGAGACGATCACGGAGTTACTCAAAGATGCCTTGTACAATGAATACTTACCCCAACATATCGCAAAGTTATGGATAAAGAGGCCAGCGTCAAAGGAGCCAAGGCGAAGGGTTGAGCCGCCCTGCATCAAGTTGGCTTTGATCTGGAATCACCGTCGAGACTTGGCGCCGCGGCGTTTCAATTCAATTAACATATAACATTTATAACATGTTACACGATGTAGCCATAAATTGTATACAGTGCGATCTACGAAATGAGCACTGTATTTGCTTTTTATATTAAAATATTGACTAATTTGGCTTAAACCGTAGCTAAAAACGGATTTTCGAAATAAATTTAGGTTTTTCCTATACAAAAAATTTTAATTTTGTAAATGTTAAGGCAACGCTAGTTTGGAAAATGTATATATGTATGTGTATAAGACAGTATAAACTTTCGAAGTATAACAAATGTTCGGTCGCGGCGCTGGGTGTAGGGATATCCCGATCGGAGTGATTTAAGTCTCGTATGAATTTGTGTGTGTGGGCGCGACAAATTAATTTCAAAGGTTTTTGGCGGTTTTCATAGTTGTTTTGTGATTGTGTAAGAAATATATTATATAGGGTGGTACATTTAGTTTTATTGTTTTCGAGTTGCAAGGCGATTTTTAATTTTCATAAAATGAGTTATCGTAAGCTGCTTTAAATATACAATACATACATACACATACATTTTATCCATAACTACATTAATTTCCAATGTATCAAAAGTTGGTTTGGTGGCAAATTCTGTAAATATGTATTTATAATAGAAGATTTCAGGAAAATTTCCAAAGTATGAAAGTGTCTAAAATCTATAGGTATAAAAAGATCGAAGTTTACGTATTTGGACCTGCTGAAAATATTGGTAGCATTAGGTATTTTCTGTTTTATAACTTGGTAGAAAATCGAAAAAAAAAAAATAACTCTTTCCCATATTTATAAAAGATATATGTACATCCGACCATATTAAGTATCTGCTTGACAATTTAAATGACTTTATCAGAGGTGTAACAAAAATAAGGCAGATAGAACACTAGAAATTAGTAGGGGTACTTCATATAAAATTTTTGCCTAAAGTGCTCCCTTGGTGAGATTCAGGGTGTTGAAAAATTAATTTTTTTTTCTAATATTTTGAAAAGGGTAGGAGGGAATAATCCCAAATTTGGTACGAATACTACACTACACACCCTTCATAACCTGAAGCCTTCAATGATTAAGAGCGTAATCCAGGTATGGAGATATGGAGGAATCGGACCCCTTTTTTCTTAAATATTTCTACGCCACTGAAAAAAAATGGGTGAATTTCTAAACTACCTGTAAAATTTTATATGAAGTAACACTACGAATTTTAAGTGTTCTATCTGCTGGCGAAGTTTGTAACCTTATTTTTATTACACTCTGTATAGATATTTATTCGGGTGTTCATCACTTATTCTATACTCCGCGATAGAAATTATAGAGAGTGACTCAGACATAATATAAAAACACTATTACCATAATGCGTATAAAATATAAAATGATTTTTATACGGTTCAATATTATTTATCTTTGTGCCGCTCGCTACGCACAGCGATAGAATCTGTACTCGTCTATAGATTAAGTTACACTGAACGTCGATCTATATTCTATCTCTGTCTTTTGCACTTGGTAGGGAATAAGGAAATGCTTTTTTAATGGCTGTAAACGGACTTGATTTATCCGTACTGAGAAACGTCATAGCATAAGCGTAGACGAGGGGTCTAATTCCATGGCTATAATAAATTTATAAATTAAAAAAACACAACTGGGACGTTTTAAAATGCTGTAATAATTAAAATTGATCAAAGTGCCGGTTATAGCAAACCGTAAAAAATATTAGATGTTATGTTTTATTATCTTTTTCAATATTTTCTATATCTTGTTGCCTTTTACGCAGACACGCCAATGGATTTTCGTTCCCGGCACGCTTCATCCCCCTTACTAGTCCGAAAGCTAGCGATGAGTCACTCTCTATAATTTCGACCGCGGAGTATAGTTAAACTGTAGGTACAAATCAATCAACACGAATCACTAAATAAATGAGTAATTTGCGAAACAAGTTTTATCTTTATTTTATTTCATTGTAATAACTTTCCAGGTAAAATATTTATTTGGATAAAAATTTGAACATTTAATATAAAGAAAGTAAACAAAATATGACAAAAATACTAGGACAAAATACCGCTATTTTTTTGAAAATATGTTTGCCTTGTTATTTCACTCCTTGACAATATGAATATTATAGTCTAATGTGGTAGTAATCATAGGTTGCAACTGTTCATAAGTCAACATGATGTACTTAAGAGGGTTCTCAAAATCAATCTTCTCTTGGATTGGTACACAGAAACCTTTCATGTAGCACCTCAACTTTCTTTTAGAGTTGTCAATAACATCTATGTCGAATTTAAACTTTTTACAATCTTCAGCAGTTCCTATCAACTGTACGGTCCAGTAAAATTGCCTGTTCGTGTATTTGTATTGAACCAAAAATATGTTGTTCAAAAATTTCATCAAGTACAAGCATTCTCTCATTTCAGCCACATCAAAAGGGCTAGTAATTCTGTTTGATTTTAATATCAAATGACGGTGGTACCTTTCAAAATGGTCAACAATGCGAGACCTGTCAATTTTCACTTGACAATTTTCCTTCAAGGGACATTCAAAGGGACCAAAATTGCAGTTCTCTTCATGGTTCTTAATCTCCTTGCATTTGGAAGTGTAAGTGCAGCCATCCTTATGAAACTTACAAGGGTATGTCAGAAACGGTATCAGTTTTTCCAAAGCGTAATTTCTTGTGTCTAAAACGTCCTTTCTGCACAAGGGACAATTTTTTACGACAGGTTTACACTCGTTACAAATACTGTGACCACCAGTGCATTGGTAGATTTCAGAAGATATGATAATGTAACAAACTGGACACACTAATTCGTTTAAAACTTCCCAATCTAGATCAGCATTTTTCTCCAAGCTAACAGTTTTCTCTACAGTATATTCCTGCTTTGTATTATCTGATTTGAAAATTTCAATTTGAACAACAATGAATGCGGGACAGTTTAACTTTAGTTTTATACAATCATCGTCCGCAGTTACGGTTTCCCCATTTTCCGTAGTTTTCACTGGTAATTTGCACCAGGATTCTCTATCATCGCTTAAAAGTTTTACGAGGTAGCTGTAACGGTTGGAATTTGACTGAGCTGCAAACCGTTCCACAGAGCAAGAAAAATTTTGTTTACGTGCGTCAAAGTCTTTTTTGACGATGAACAACTCGTCCTCAAAAGTCTTAAGGAGGTTTTCCTTAACAGAACTGTCTAAATTCAGTTTAAATTCGCCAGTCTTCAGCAACAGGTGCAAATGATTTTCCTCAAAGTGCTTAATTAGATCAGTACGGTGTCCCAGCCATTTGCACCTAGTGTAAGCCTTACTAGGGCATTCCAATATCCGGAAAAGACACGCTGGTTCGTGCTCTTCAAGTTTGTGTGGTGATAGTCGCTCTTCGCAACCGTTCCTCTTGTAGCAGCAGGGGAATTGCAGGAACTCGGCGATAGCTTCGTAAGCTACGTCGCGGATGAAGTCTTTGTTGGAATGGGTGCAGCGGCCGCAGACGGCAGAGTTATCGTTTGTCAGGTAAATTGGAAAAACTGAGAGGTAGTTGTTACAAGAGGAACACACCAGGCCGTCCATGTCTTCATTCGGAATTTCATAGTTCAGTGGCATTATGTATCTGTGAAATGATAATAGAATCAATCCGTTCGGCTGAAAAATGGTATAAAAGACTACAGGGTTAGTGCAACACTAATTGCTACTATACCAGTAATTGCAATTTTGTCCTTTCAGAAATAAAGTTTATTTAAAAATTGCATATGTATATCACAATCTACGAGTAGAAGTGGAACAATGTCTATATCATAATATATAGAGCGTAACTTTAAATGGGAGTTTTTTTTGAGGGAGCAGTACGTGTTCCCCAGAATACTAATTTTTTGTCTACGCCGCTACTGGGCAACTCTCGAATTTGGATGTATATGCACGCCGTGTGTGCTTATCAATGTTGCCAGTTGTTATTTATCGTTTTAAGTCAACTGTATGAAACTAATGGAGTGACAGAAGCTAAATTGCAATGAAAAATAACTTTTGTATGACTTTGGACATGTTACTTTAAAGTCACTTTATTTTTTTGTTGTCTATGGGAACAAGCACCAAACATTATAAATTTTCGAGTGTTTTAAAAAACATATTTTTTTGCAACTATTAAATATTAACTAATATTCGCACGTGGATAGGCATAAGTTACTAATTGTAAGTAAAACTAAATCATGATTTCAAATTAATTATTTTTTTTTAATAAATATCCATAATAAAAAATAAATAAAAATACTTGCGTATACTGCGTACCACGATCAGTAAAAGGGAGGTAGCGTATAAACTCTGACCTTGAACTGACCAATACTGTGGCAGTATTTTTGTGGCGAGAACACGTCATCGAGAGTGAGATAATGAATTTTTTGTTGATACTATATACTTACATGCACATAATTATATTTCATAAGCAAATATTACATTTATATAGATTGGAATTTAAAAAAAAAACAATACAGAAGTTATTTACAACTTATATTTTCGAATTTTAATATTCCTCCACTCCAGTTGAATTATCAACTTGTTGAAAATTTAAAAATAAGAAGAAATAGGATAACTTTTTTGTTTGTTTAGATGACTATTTTTTTTGTTTAAAAGAAGTTGATCAAAAATAAAAATAATGTTAAAGTATTGGGGTAAAAATTAAAGAGAAGAATAACGTTTTTGTTTGTTTAAATTAATATATTCAGTTTCTTTAAAGAAGTTGATTACATAAAACTTAAATTCAAAATAATGTGTAAGTAAAGATTGATAAACATTTAAGAGAAGAATATGTTTTTGTTCCTTTAAATTATATTTTTTCCGTTTTACTGTTTATTTATAATACTAAATCTAAACCTCCATTACCTAATGTTATCAAACGCTGACACAAGAAATAACTGCAAGGTTACCTGCGTAAGTTATTTTTAAAAAAGGAGTACCTAAAAAAAAGTTTTTAAATAAAAATGCTAAAAAAATAATATATTTTGTCTTAATTAATATTTTTTTTTTTTCACATTAATTAAAAGATATAATTTTTTCTGATATTCGCAAAAACATTGCGAATACGAATGTCAACAAAATTCACGAATTTGAATGCGAATATTCGTTACATCACTACTACATACTCAAACAACTGCACACAACAATGGCATATTCGTAGTGCAGAGGGACTTATTTGGGAGTTGATAAACTCTAAACAGAATACTATATGTTTTTACTTACTTTACCAGCTTGATCACTATCTTTCTTTTTTTTTTTTTCAAAATATCAAATGTAGCCTCCGTATAATTATGTACCACTAAGCCCCCCCCCCCCCGTTCTGTATATTTCAAGTTTGAATAATAGTTTGGCATGTAGCTGAACCCCTTGTTATTAGATATTTTGTGTGTTTTTTTTTGTATTATTTGGTGAAAATTTATTGAAAATAATGTTTTTTATGCAACAATACATTAAAGATGTTATGTGTAATTTTATAAATATTTTGCTAATTTTAATGTCAATTACTGGACACTTCATGTGGCATAAAACTAATAAATAATTGCCATTCCAACTGATTCAATATATTCCCTTGAGATTAAAAGTTAACTACTAAAGCTTTAAAATTAATGTTTATTTATTTAAATTCAAGTCCTTTTCTTCCGGCTCACACCAGAGTTCCACAATAGTAGGGAGTAAGCCCCATAAATATATCAAACCTTAATTTTTACAAGTTACAATAATAACAATGAACTTCGACTTCATTTGACAGGATGTTTTTTTAATTATTAAATTTATTTGAGTTAGTTTAATACGTTTAAAATAAAGTGAAAATCGACTTATCTACTTTCTCTAAAATGATACACCATTGAAACCGCATTCACCGCACGCTTTATTGCTCATAGCATATGTGGACTTCCTATAATTTTGGGTCTCTATGCAGTCTTACTTTATTTTGTATAACATATTTAATATTGTCGTAACGGAACCTGTTTTACAAATTTAAAATTCCGCGCAAATTTACTTATTAGTTGAATAAGAAGAAAAGATCTGGAGCACAGAAGATAAAACAACCAGAATTATATCTCGTTGTCGGCACCTTTGATCATTGATGTCTTTTGTCAGGGACCTTGAATGACATAAATCCCCCACTTTTGGTATAGAAAGTCAGGATTGTATTCAGTGAAATTTTATTGCGCTAAACAGGGATGTACTAACAAAAAAGCCAGGAATTTATGTGCAGCAGAAAATGAGGTTAATCATGCAAAAGACTNAAAATTTATTGAAAATAATGTTTTTTATGCAACAATACATTAAAGATGTTATGTGTAATTTTATAAATATTTTGCTAATTTTAATGTCAATTACTGGACACAAAACAGCCTCACAGATAGATTTTCCTACAATATATTAAAAAATATATCTCGCCAAACAAAAATCGTTTTTTAAAATAATTTCTGTCATCCTGTAAATTGTAAAATATCGTTTATAATAGATAATGGAGAATAATAATCAATGTTATTATTTGTTAGCACCTATTAATTGTGTAATTAAAGGTTCATTAGTTATTTGGTAGTCAATAAATAATTATTATTTTTAACCCTGAAAAACCTGGGAATCCCCTAGTTAAGTGATGAGGATGAGACTGATAAGTGAAAAAGAGGAAGTAAAATACCACTCGATGTAACTTAAATTTAAATATGTATTTCCGACTTACCCGGCTTTGTACACTACCAATCCTAAGCATACAATATGCAGTTATTTCACCAAATATATTATCAGCAACACGAATTTATTATAATGACAAACAATAAAACATGTAGTCCTGTAGCTTATATTGTAAAACTTACGACTTACGATAAAGTACCATGACTGTCATACCAACTTAAAGAAAATATTAACAAATATCACCAACATCAAACAATAATTAAATTTATCAAATATGTACATGCATAGAAAGCTACGTAGAATACGAAACAATGATAATATTTATCAAAACAACGATTTATCTGTTCAACATATACCACGTAGGAAATTATTTACAGGACCGGTTTAAAACTTTTCTCGCTAAGTTAACTTTTTTTTCTTAAAAATTAACTGAGCATTGCGCTTTGATGGTATGTTTATGCAGGGCCGTTCTTGGGTTACTTGCCGCCCTGGTGCATAGAAAAATTGGCCGCCCCTACCCCGTAGTATGTATCTATCATATCATTATGACATTAATTAATATCAGGGATTAGAGATGACTATGATGGAGGTGTGTTATTAGAAATACAAATCGATTTATTTTTGCACTAACAAACTTTAATATTCTGCTGTAAAATATAATCTAAAAAGTCATAACAAAAATAATAATCAAAAGCTCTAAAACTAATATGGTAACTCAATGGAAAACAGGAACTTCGTATTACGACTAGTATGAGAGGTATTCACAAAATATAGAATATAAAAATTTTGAGCTGTCTAAACGTCGTAAATCTGACGATAAGTAGGTAATAATTATTGTAATCTTAGCACTCAGCATTCGTTTCGCTCGGGTTCTGTGTTTAGTAATTAGGCGTTCACTTGTTCGTAAACGTTTAAGAAAGACATTTTTAAAATATCCGTGATTTTACATTTTTTTTAAACTAATGCAAAAAATTAAAGGGTCAAAGGAATTTCCGAAATTTTTCCGTGATTTTTGACAAACTATTTAGGTAAAAAATAGTCGTATCAGGAATTAAAAAATAGCATTTTGAAGCTCTAAGATTCTAGTTTTTAGATATTTCGGTCGAAATTGTTTAGGTGCTACGGTTGTCGTGCAATTCTAAGAAATAGCGCGACAAAAAAAATTTGCAAATTTTCTGTTTTTTTCCAGTCCACGGACTTGGAAATTTTTTTTCAGCTTAGCCATTGCATGGACCAGATAGCAAGTTTATTCAGCTTCAATTTCTTTTTTTTTAAATTTCGATACGACCATTTTTCATCGAAATATCGGACTTTTAATGGAAAAGGATCCTTTCGTCCTCAATCATCGATATCTCGGCGACAAATGATCGTACAGAGAGTCGAGAGGCAGTTTTGAAAACTGGAATAAATTTCCTATAACATGCTGCCGTAACTTTTCGGAAAAAACATTTTTTCATCTTTTTCACGATTTAAAAAAAAAACAGGAGAAAAGGGTAATTTATGGTTTTTTAGAAAATTGACAGCCAAATTAGAAATATTCACGAAATGACTAATGTTAAGGCATGACTTTTACAGTTCGATATACTCAGAAGCACCCTGTGAAGTTTCATCTCGATTTAGCGACCCGTTTGTTTGTTACAAATAGTCACTTTTGAAAAAAATTAAAGGGTCACGCTTTTTGAGTTTAAACATTTCATATTATGATTAAAATGGGAAAAAAGTGTTTGCGGTTTTTTCACGTTTACCGCAAATAACATTTAAATTTATGAAAAAAAGGAAAATTTGAAAAAAAAATTTATCGCGCTATTTCCTAGAACCGTCGATAACCGTAGCTACTAAAAATTTTCAACCGAAATATCTCAAAAACTAGAATCTTAGAGCTTCAAAATGTTTTTTTTAATTCCCGATGCGACCATTTTTCACGTAAATACAGTCTGTCAAAAATCACGGAAAAATTTCGGAAATTCTTTTGACCCTTTAATTTTTTGCATTAATTTATAAAAAAAGTGTATTTTAAAACAGTGTATACTACATTATTTATAAGACGAAAATTAATATACATTTTATCTTTTGCAGTCTTTGCTGCTATTGTTTAAATATTTTTAGTTAGGAATCTGAGGAAGACCAGAACAGAAAAGTTGAATTTTGGCCGCCCTTGTAACTCGGCCGCCCTGGTGCCGGGGCACCACCAGCACACTGCCCAGGAACGGCCCTGTGTTTATGCCAAACTCAAGCCTTTATAAACGTATTCGTATATATTTTACGTATTTGTGAGCCGATAGAGGACTTCCTTGATGAAAAAGTTTTGAATAACATTTGCGAAATAAGAAATTAAAATAGGAGGGGGTTACCCTCTGTGATTTTGAAAAGGGTTGCATGTATATGTGCAATATTTTTTTTATAATCGATTGATAGATACGATAGGTCTTTTATTTTCCACAAAATTAAATTTTCTTCAAAGTAATAACTATTTAAATTTTAAATCAACTCATCATTTTTTTAAATTTATAACTATGTAACTTAAAAAATTAATATTTTGGAAAAATAGAAAAACTATTATACAGAACAGACCGATTCAAAATTCAGTACAATGGCATATTTTTGAGATCAAAATAAGACTTTTTTCCTATAAACGTGGGCCCACAAATGCTTAGTTTTCGATATACAGGGTGTTAACGGTTTTAATTTTTTTCTATTTTTTTAGGAACAATTTTTAAATAGAATGTTCACATAAAACCTAGGGTAAAGAGGTTTTTTAGGATGCTAAATTTAAATGTCATTACTTTTGACGCTGCTTGTAGAGGGCGCCACCTATAAAGGTATGCTTGAATTAGATTGGCCCTACCTTTTGGGTTATCCTGTACATTAACGTTTTGTTTAGTGCGTTCATTAACCTGTCAATTTTAAGTAAAAAAAGTATACTTGGTTGAAATCTCTCAGGTTTCCGAGATATTGGCTGACGCAGAGTTAAATGCACACCATATTTTCAAATTTTATAACTATTCATCACTATGGTGAAAAATTTTAAAATTTACTTTGAACTCACGTTTATAGGAAAAAAGTCTTATTTTGACCTCAAAAATACGCCCCTAAATTCTTTGTACTGAATTTTGAATCAGCCTGTATATGTGCTACCTTTTTTGACATTCCTATTTTTTAAAATTCTTATTCCACAAATTTCATTTGAAATTTTGCCCTCACGAAAGTTCTCTTTGTGAGCCTAGAAATCATCTCCAAAAATAATATGGGTTCGATGTTTATTTATAAAATTATGACCACTTCTATTTTCACCAGCCGATGGTTTGACAGATCTATCTTCAAGGGAGATATGGTTAAACTAAACTATATTGTCATATTCTATTATGTTTATTAATAGGTAAATGTACAAAATACTATGTCTATAATCTAGTTAGTCAGAAAACTTAACTTGGCACAATTGATATAATATAAATTTTGTGATTAAAAAAAAGTGAGTCTTCGCCAAGAATTGTATATACGATTCTTGAGTCTTGACAACTTTAAATCTAATACTTAGTCAAAACTAGATAACAGTATGAAGCAGATAAGTTAAACCAAGAATACATTACCTAATATAACCTAGAAATTTAAAATGAAATATTTGAATCTTAATAATTGTGTAGGTATACTTAAAAATAGATTTAATTAATATTTAAAAAGTAATAAAATACTAAATATTTAGAAATGTTTCCTACTTTCTGAAACTTCTATGACAAAATTTACATCCATATACCGAGAACCTTCATAAATTATTACAAGCCATGTGATCAGTAGTCATGTTTGAAACAGTTGTTTTATTTCCTTCAATACATTAAAACACAACATTCTGTTTTACTGGCTGCAATCGATGTAATTTTTCATGAGATTCTATTCAACCCATCAGCGATCGCATTACCTCGAGCACAGGCGTAACGGTTTGTCACAGTTCATCGTAAACGAATCAGTAACATTGGTGACGCCAATATTTATGGATTTTTCGTAAACAGTACCAGTTGCGCAATGTTGGGTTGCCTAAGCTCAGCAGTCCCATGGCTTGTAAACATTCATAAAGGCTCTGTATATTTCTCCATTAATACATTTTGTATTCAAATTGGCATACAAAAATATATATATATAGAGATAAAAATCATTTGTAAATTTAAAAAAGCGGGTATTAAAGGGTAAAGCCATTCTAGAATTTTGAAAAATCGATTTCTTATGCTGAATGGTAATAAATATTTCAAAAGTGTTTTTCGAGAAACCACTTTTACCAGAAACGTAACTCGAAAAGTTTTCAATGAATGGACTTGAAAATTTGTAGAGCTTCACAATTCAGGGAACATCGTAGAGGTTTTTCAATTGGTTAACAATTTTCATTGTTATTAACAATTTAATGCAAAATTTTCCGTCTTTTTTCAATATATTTTTTTAAATGTTCACTAAATCAACAATTATTAATATTTTTTAATTTCCCTAGGATGTTCTTTACCTTTTAGTTTAATATCAGAAAATTTTTGTTTTTTTGTTCCAAGAACAGTTCTTTGAAGAAAAATGTCGTTACTTGCCATCACCTACAGTCGCCATTTTGAATTCAAATCTTTGAAAAAATTCATAATACTATCTGAAAACATGTATAGAGTGGTTGATTTTCCATAGTTTTATAGAGTATAGCCGAAACGGTGATAAATATAAAAAAAATCTGATATCGATGTTCCGTCCTCTTTTTTTGAGTTTACTTTGCTGGTATCACAAAACCTTGGCTAACTTGATTGAATTTAGAAAAAAGTTTGAACATTATTTGTTCTATTTTTTATGAGATTTTTTACAAATTGCACAGTTTTTCCGATATTTCATAAACAGGTTTTTTTTTAAATAGAACACCTTTAAAAATTTATAAAACCAAGTAATAGTCGTTCAACAAGTTTTCAATCAGTCAAAAATAAATTAGCTGTTAATATTAAACAAAAGATGAATATTAAATAAATCACATGGCCAACTGAAAAAATACCTATAAGTACATTTTTTGCATTTTTCTTCATTTAGGCAAATAAAATGTATCTATTATATATGGCTGAAAAAGTAAAAAAAATGCTATTTAAGGGGATGGCCAAATACAGGGTATTTTATTTAATATTTAAAATGTTTAATGTACTAGGTTTATGTAATATCGGAAAAACTGTGCGATTTGTAAAAAATCTGAGTACGTTAATAGCTTCCTCATAAAAATTAGAACTAATATATATAATTTTTCAAAAAAACCCTATATATCTAAAACTAATCAAGTTAGCCAAGATATTTTGGTATCAGCGAAGTAAACTCAAAAGAAGAGGATGGGACATCGATATCAGATTTTTTGTATCTATCGAAAATCAACCACCCTGTACATAAAGATGTTTTGTTCCTGTCAATATAGCTTGTATTGATTATTCCTTGAAAATTCCCGAAAATTACCTTATCTCTAACCTCTAGAGTGGCGCAACCCATTTAAACATTTCAAAGACACATTTTCAAAATATTTATTGCTTTGGCAGATTTGTACCATAGTGAGCAAAAATTTCGCAAGTGAGCAAGTTCACATAATGTATTTTTTAGTATTACACATTAACATTACAACAAATTGATTTTAGTCATAAAGTGCATTTAAAAAAATGAAAAAATATTATAAACAAAACAACTGAAGGCTGCACGGCAAAAATGCTGAAAATTGATTTTTACGGTATAATAGGATATTAGTACCAAAAAATGCTTGTAAAAAGTATAATCGAGAGGCCGGACTGCTTGGCAATAACGCTGATAGTCTAAAAGTTATTCACGAAACAAATAATCTCATTCAGTAGAAAACGCTGTCTGTGCGAAACACAGCAAAAACGTTGTAGGTGTTTCTACGCGGTCGCTGTACGATTGTAAAATATTGAACTTTTAGAAAGATATACCATGATGAAAGATGAGCAGAACAGCTACTTAATTGGTCTTGTATCCATCACTTCAATAAAGAACTGCAGATCAAGAAAATATGAAAATGAAGCCAAGTTTTGCGATATAGCATATTTTTATAAAGAGTTAAGCATAACCATAGTTAACTGGACTGAAGTGCCCATTTGCACGAAGGATTTTGTTTCATTACATGGAATTAGTGCGACGTTGCCTACAAACAATTCTAAAAAAACTGGTAATACGTTTAAAGATATGAAGGGTAAATATAAAAATGTGCATTATGCAAAGCCTCCTGGCACCTTTGTGGCTGTAAAAGATCACATTAGTTCCTTTAGAGGCAGGCAGAGCCACTACAGTCGAAAAGAATCTGCTGTCGTGTATTTACCTACCAGACAATCTAGCAATAAAGAAAATGTACGATATGTCAAAGATTTAAATCTTCCTGATGTTTCGTACGAGTTTTATCGCAGTTTTTAACAATAAGTTCAACATTAAATTTGGGTATCCACACAGTGATACCTGCAGTATTAGTGACACAGTGCAGAAAAAACAGCATTATTGAAGAATAAAAACGACTCAACCATGCCAGAAAATAATGCGAAAATACTTCAACGGAACATGAACTGCACTTGCGAAAGGCTGAAGTGTTTTACAATCGTAAAAGAAAAGTGTGAAGAGTAATGAGTTTGAAGTAACAGCGATGGATTTCCAGAAGAACCTCTCAATACGAAACATTACAAACAACGACGTGTATTATAATAAAAATAATAATAATAATCTTTAATTCGTAAAAATATTAACATTTACAATGACAATTATTATAAAAGACAACTTACTTTCTGATCTTTTAATATTCATGTGCTGTCTACCGTCGATGCCTACTTTTATTGTTACCCCGAAAATATAGCAGCTAAGGGATCAGAGGAAGTTATTTCACTTTTGCATCATTTTATATTTACTCAGTTAGGGCTTTATTACTTTATTTTGGATTTTTATTGTTTTTGCTGTTTTTTTAATGACACGTCGTTTTTGTCATTTTTTTGTGTACTATCGTTCAAATAATAAAAAATAAAGAAAATTGAAAAATCATAGTGGTCCTTTTATCGATTTCACCGAAAAATCAATATCTGTTGACAAAAATTTTGATTTAAAATTTAAATTGTATGATATCCTAATAGGCCAACCAATACAGCGAAAAATGAGGCTGTTTTACAGCAAATTTCATGTATTTCCTTTTGAAAAATACTTAGTAAATGAAAACCCAAGTGATTTCCAATTTTTTTTTAACCCAATAAAAACTGCAAAAAAATGATATTTTTTTGGTTTTTTTATAATAATCTCGAAAAATAATGATGGAATCGTCTTACTCTCAATAGGACTTTTGTAGAGAACAAAAAAACTATAAAATGTTTTTTGCGCAACCCGATCGGTTCATATTTTACAGAGAAAATCTGGAAAAACCTCTAAAATAGACCTTTTTTCAAAAATTCATAACTGCAAATTTGAAGCTGGAAAAACAATCTTGCGGAAAATGACTGATAATAATATGTAGTTTAATCGTGTACAAGATGGTTTCTGCCCGATGCATAGTTTTTCACAATTGCATTATAACAAATTAGGGTCTTTTTTTGCACAGCTTGGCGATTTAGCAAAAACGGTCCGATTTAAATAAATCCCCAATTTATATATCTCAGATTTTTGCCTGTATGATGGGAAATATGTTAAAAATGCCCTTGAAAGTCGCTCGAAACGATCGAAAGTATGCTTGAGCCAGTGTCGGGTAGCGGTGGGAGCGGAGGACTCTGACTTGAGCGTACTTTCGACCGTTTCGGGCGACTTTCAAAGGCATTTTTAGCATATTTCCCATCGCCCAGGCAAAAATCCGAGATATATAAATTGGAGATTTTATCGTCTACTTTCAGATGCCGTGTTCAGAATTTAAATCGGACCATTTTTAATAAATCGCTACGCTGTGCAAAAAAGACCCCAATTTGTTTATAATGCAATTGTGCAAAAACTATGCATCGGACAGAAACCATCTTGCGTACGATTAAACTACATATTATTTGTCATTTTCTGCAATATTGTTTTTCCAGCTTCAAATTTGACCGAGTTATGAATTTTTGAAAAAAGGTCTATTTTAGAGGTTTTTCCGGATTTTCTCTGTAAAACATGAACCGATCGGGTCGCACAAAAAACCATCTTATAGGTTTTTTATTCTCTATTATTTTTTGAGATATTATAAAAATACTAAAAAATTCATTTTTTTTGCAGTTTTTATTGTTTAAAAAAAAGTTGTTCACGACTATGCTGGGGAAAAAAGGGTTTTCATTTACTAAATATTTTTCAAATACATGAAATTTGTTTTAATATTTAAGTGTGCCAAAAAATCTCTATTGGTTGGCCATTTTTTTTTAGTTTTGAACTTTAAAATTCATTTTGTAGCAAATGAAATAAAAGTGACTTCCATCGTTTTTGCCGTGTGCTCTTGAACTATAATAGGTATTAAGAGGGCCCTATAGCAATAGGCAACCAGTGATACATTTTTATAGATTTTATTACACAGTTCGTCTAAATATGAATTAATGCACAAATAACAGACTTTCCCCCATTTTAATGCAGATTTTCTGTAAAATGGACTTCGTTTGAAACTCACATTACTTTTTGTTGTAATGAAATTTGAAATTTTCCGCTCTTGAACATCGTAAATTACAAATTTCTTTACACCAAAAAGTAATCTGAGTTTCAAACGAAATCTATTTTATACAAAATGTACGTTAAAATGGGTGAAAGTCTGACATTTGTGCATTAATTCATATTTAGACAAACTGTGTAATAAAATATATAAAAATGTATTGCTGGTTGCCTATTTGCTATAGAACCCTCTTTATAAAAAATGTCAATGAAAGACAAATATTTCAGTATAAATATAGATATCACTTGATCTTAGAAACTAATATACAGGGTATAGCAAAAGTACCGGAACAGCAGAATAACTCGGCAGGAGAGCATTTTAGAGAAAAATGTTAAATACAAAAGATTCAGGATTTCTCCCTGGCTATCCGATGGTGACCTTGACATTGACCTTGAATATCATTTCAAGGTCAAATGTAATTTTTCAAATACTTTTGACCCCAGAAATGAAGAGCGGAAAATTTTACGTTCAGATATGACCCCTATCTTTTGACCTTGGGGCCCCCCACAAGGTCAAACTAACAAAAGTACAGGAACGGCAGAATAACTCGGCGAGAGCATTTGAGAGAAAAATGTTATATACAAAAATTTAAGAATTTCTCCCTGGCTATCCGATGGTGACCTTGTCATTGACCTTGACCTTGAAGATCATTTCAAGGTCAAGGTGATTTTTGAAATGGGATGAATGGGGGCCAGAGAGAAATCTTGAAACGTTTGTATTTAACATTTTTCTCTAAAATGCTCTCCCACCGAGTTATTCTGTCATTCCGGTACTTTTGCTATACCCTGTACTTGATGACAGACAATGCGATCATCCTTGCATAACACGTACTCTATACGTGAAGTCTGTTGTGATCATAAACCTAATCTGGTCATAATCGATGTATATGAAGGATTTGTTATCGTCGAAGGCAGTACTGCCATCACTCAAAGGACTACAGACTGACCTGAAGTAGGCCCTTCGGTTATTACCTGAATTATCTAAAACGTCTATGTCGAACATATACTTTGCGCTGTCTTCTGGAGACCCAATCAGCTGCATGGCCCAACAAAACTCGCCGTGCTGGTACTTATAATGCAGCTTAAATAATCGAAAGGCGTATCTGATGATGTAGCAGTCCTCATCGTCCTGATCTGCGCCCTCTTCGAAGGGTATGTTAACTGTTTCCATTTCCAGAAGGTTTTCAGAATGGCTGGACACCACGTGATCGTACATTTCTTGGAAAATGATGTCCGCGTGGCAGTCTTCATAATCTTGCAAAGGGCATTTCACAGTGCTAAAAATGCAAGAAGCCTCGTGCTTTTTTATGTCCCTGGCTTTTGCCGTGAACCTGCATCGTCTATTTTTGCAAGGGTACGTTATGTGGTTTATAACTTTAGCAAGAGTGAAGTTCTGAGTGTCCTTGAACTCCTGCTGGCAAGTTGGACAATTTTTAACGCTGTTCTTGCATTTCAAACACAGACTATGGCCAGTCAGACACTGATGGATGGGCGGCAACATGTATTCCAGACATACGGTGCATTCTAGTTCCTTCAGAAGTTCATAATTTATAGCACTAGTTTCATTGTCTTCTTCAGTTACGTTGCCAGGTGTTGGACATTCCAAAATTATGGTGGCAACAACAGAGGAAGGGTTATCCAAAATATTTCTAAGACCTTCCATATTGACGTCTGCTCTAGTATTTAATTTTTTCTTGATTACGTGAGTCCGAGACCTTCTCTCATTCTCCAAAATCATCTTGTACGTGTAGGTGTTAGCGTTGCAATTAGTACCATAGTAATTGACGGTACAGGAAAATATGTTCGATTTGGGATCACTGCTTCTGTTTACTATAAAAAAATCTTCTCCATAAGGCAGGAGACAATTTTCCTCGTGACTATTTACGAAATCCACCTCAAACTGGCCATCACGCAAGAGAAACGTTGGGTGTTTATCTTCGTAGTGGTCGTGCAAGTCTTTGGTAAATCCTTCCCACTTGCATGTTTCAGATACGAGTGCGGGGCATTGGCATTTTGCGTAGGGGCAACATTTTTCGTGTTGGGGTATCTTTTCTGGTATCAAATGTTCTGTGCAACCGTCGGAATTGTAGCGGCAGGGGAATTTTTGAGATTGAGCGATGGATTCGTAGACCTCGTTACGTACAGTGTCTGAATCGTCAGGTATCGGGCATCTTCCGCAGAACGAACCCTTTTCTCGATGGAAGTAGATTGGAAAATAGGAGAGATGGTTCTTGCAATGGACACAAACCAGCTTTGAGAGAGACTGGCTCGGTACGAAAATCATGTTCGTGACTGTCCTGATAAAAAAAATAATAATAAATAAAAAAATAAATAATTTCAATGCTGTCAGACATCATAATATAAAGTTAGTAAATAACACAAACTAAATTTTGTTTGACACTATTTATTGTGGCAAAGTTTTAGTTTTTCCTCTATCTGAATATTTTATAAGTTGTAAAAAAGTTTAATAATTAATTAATGATGACTGTGACATTTCAAGAGAAGTAACAATTTCAAGAGTTTGAGGACAAGCCGGAATTTTTATAAGAAATGACACATTTTCATAAATTTGGGAATAAAAAATTATATTAACAGAAAATTAAATAATGGGACAAAAAACTGGTCCCGTATCGGTTTACTTTGTACGAAATTATTATATTATATAACTGGAAATTTAAAATAATATAAAACTAAAATGAATTTACCGACAGCTAAAGTGATGTGCTAAACTATGCCTTGAACGCACCATCTATTAAGAGTAAGCTCAACTAAAATTTCATACTACTGTCCTTTTATTTTGTAAGAGAATAGTTATTTAAATCTAGTATGTCACAAGTTAAATTAAATTTTTTTAAATCAAATAAAAACTTATATGTTTTTAGGGAAACTGCTTATAAGGTTAGCATAATTCATTATAGAATAATGTTCAGGGACAGAGCACTACACAGTTTTTTAATGCAAACACCCCATTATGGGACATTCTATATATTGAGGTTATATGTAAAAAATTCAAAAGGTGGTACAATACGTTTTTGGAATTAAAGTACATATTAACTGTTTTACTTTAATTTAGAATACATGCCAAATTCATATTATACAAATTCAAAATGTTAAAACTCAAAAAACATAACATGACAATACCAAATTATTGAAGGTCATTCCTTGTCTGGGATTCCCCCTATTTCAAATAATTGATAATTTTTTATTTAATTTTTAAATTTCTTAAAAAAGACTGATTTTCAAAAATATGATCTAAATACATATCTACAGATTTTATAGGCATGGGACATCATTATTTATTATTACGTTTTGGTTGAAAAGAAAAATGGTGGAAAGTTGCTTCCTAATTTTATACATGTTTTAAAATTCAAGACTTATTTTCTTTAAATAATGAACGAACAGCTGAATGACCTGTTTATTTAAAAATAATGTAGGTACCACCTAGTTACTATTAAAAATGGGTATTTCCCATTGGCAATCGAAACATAAATATAAACCAAGTTGCTTTCTCCAGATAAGAAAAATAAGTTTCCTGATAATTAGGATTTTAAAATGCGTACTATTATGTTGGTAGATGTATACAACAATTACTGTGTGTAACAAGAACAACGCATTATTAATGGTTTAAACGTAAATTCAATAAACAACTATACAGGATTACAGGAAATAAATTATAGATAAGAATAGTACAGTATCCACTTAACCTAACTTACAAAACAATAAAAGTTCAGGAAAGTTTGGATTTTTAGTCATAATATTTATTATAAATATTTCAACCTGTCAATTTTTATACATTGAAGTTTTACATACCTTTCTTTGAAGAAGGAAGAAAAGTTAAAAACTTAAAACGTAACGAATTTCTAGTGTCAGCACTTAATCAACAGTCAGTTCAACTTGCTGTTTGGAAATGCGAAATGCGCTCGGTGTTGCCAAATTAAAATATTTCCACTGGAAACATAGCAACAGTTAGAGTCGGCGAGATACAAAAATTCCTTTTTCTTAAACATGCACCAATAAAGTTTACAGGAAAAAAAAGTAAAAACGTAGGAAGGAAATCTATTTACTAATTATTTAGACAACGATCACGATTCAGCGATGAGCTCATAAAAATCTCAATATGTGGCAACAGTGGATGCAATTTCAGTTGATGTAAGAATCTGTGTCTGTTGTCTGTGATTCGAATATAACAGAGTAGAAAATGCACAATATACATAATGTAAAAGATAAGTGCTTGTATTGTGGTATGGACACACTGGATAGTAAATATTCTGTTATAGGCAAGAATTGTTACAGTGAGAGGAAGAATTGGTTGCATACATATGGTTCTATTTACGTCCTATATAAGTACGAATTATTTTATTCAGGTTTCAGTTAGTTTGGATAGTTGCATTTATTTTTATGTTATGTACAAGTAGTAACAGGTTTTTTTCAATTTAATTACCTCTTTTGAAATTAATTATTTATTAGTTTTTTTGTGAAATTCCACACCTATCTCCTGCTATATGTGAAAGATAATAACGTTTATGTCAATTTTATGTACCCATTATGTAGATATGAACTAAGTATATTACATCTGAAAGTTATTCTTGATAGAACAGCAAAACGTGCAACATTCTTCGACCTTTTCTGTATTTATTAATTTTAAAACAGACAGGGCCGTTCTTAAATGTTTCTGCAACTGAATGCAACTGGACAAATTTCACTTGAGTCCTGAAATGCGTAAATAAAAAAAAGTACCAAATTTATTGAATCTAATTTACAGTTACAAAACGAGAAGTAATTAATAGATTGGGATGTACAGCATTTAATACAAGTACGTTGATGTTTTGAAACAATCAAACAATAAATTCTCGTGTTTGTTGCTAGGGTTAGTGCAAAAATACGATCTTTTCGGATTCTATGCTATGCATACATACAGAGATAACGAATTACGATTATAATCTAATAGTCTTATCAAAACACTTCAACTTGCTGGTTTCAAGTGCCATATGTAAAAATTGTTGCTAAACTGCCTCATTTAGAAGAATGTTTTATGCGTGACATTAATTATTGCATCTTATTTTCAATTCCTGGAAATCTTTAATATAAAACTAATGTAGTCTTAATACGTCTTTTGGAAAAAAGTGGAAAGTCCAAAATATTGAATTTGACGTTTTCACAAGCATTCCTGTTATTTCTCACGTACTCATTTGAGTCTTGCGACATAACGGAAACTAAAAAAATGTAGGAAATTTTTGTAGCACCATTTCCACGGGAAAATTTGGTTAACATTTTAGCGGTTTGGGATATCTGAAATGAACAGAACCGGATCTGCAGGTTCTCTTACCTTCATAGGCGAATTAAGCTTCGGTGCCCCGCAAGTAACACAGAAGAAAAATTAAAATAAAGATAATCACACCATTTACAAAACAAAATAAATAAAATAAACACAAAAGACAATTTTTTTAACATTAACAAAAGTAAAACTTCTGTGTCCTTATAGCAAAAGTACTCAGTACTTATTTAATAAATTGATCAAGGTCACATTCAACCCTTCAGCCCTTTTTTATGTGCACTGAGTAAGGATAATCCAGACAAACGCTTTTTAATTGGTACAACTTTTTTAGGTCAATCCATTTGACCAATCTGTTATTCTATTGATATTTGTGTTTTTGTTTAGAAATTACTGCATGCTGCATCTTCCACAAATAATATTTATTTCTCTCAAATGGAAAAAATACTGATAAGTCCAATTGGTAATATCGTAGAATCCGTTCCTGATTTTAGCGCACGTATAAGATAAAATTCACAATGATTGTCACGGCAGATTTGTTACCTCACTTTTACAAATATGTTTGGAGTAAAGTTGTGTGTTTTGTTCTGTTTATTTTTGTGTCCACTTGCTTATGTACTAAGAAATGACGACGAAGGGGAACTACTATTGGTTTCAGTAGTAAGTATTAAAACAATTGAACTATTAATATTCATTACTAATTTTTATGTCATATAATAAAATTTTATTCCCTATAGTAGCTATACCACAAACTTAAAAATATACTTCATTTTTTTTTTTGAATATTATTAAATATATGTACATATTACTATTTTTTATCTGACACATTATGATTTGTCCAATTTTATATTTATGGGAGTAAAGTCTTTACAAAGAAAAATATTGTAAAGTTAAATAAGATATTCTGACTGACACAGAAAATGTAAAATGGATTCATTTAAGATTTTTAGGCATGGAGCAAGAACAACTTATTCCTTTTACCCCAACGATCCTTACAAAAATGAAACATTTTATCCTTTTGGTAAAGGACACCTTACAAATGTAAGTATACCTACAACTATAGAAATAAATCTTTATATTTAAATCACACGTTTACCTCATCAAAGCAACATTTGTCTAATGTTTTTTTTTCGAAACCTTTTAGTTCATACACATACAATCGCTTTTAATTTCTTTTTTTAGTTTAAATTTTTATTATCTATATTCCAGTTCCAGTGGCGTATAAATACTCCAGTGGCGTATTTATACGCCACTGGAGTTTGTAAGTCAGTTTAAGTCGAAAGACTGTATTGTTTAAAATTTTTTTTTCGAAACCCTGTAGTTCTTAAGATGATATAATCCCTTTTAATTTTTTTCTTTAAATTTTGATTAACCGCCACTAGAGTTTAATTCGAAAGGCTGTAAGACCTTTTCAGTAGTGACGTCACATACGCCAAATAATAGGCAACCCCATAGAATTGTCATAAAGAATTTCCCAATATTTTTACTAGATCGATTATCGACCTTATGTACTTTGGACATTAGTGCCAAAAAAATGTTTTCTATGTCATGACCTTAAATATCTCGATAATCTGGCAATATTAGAAATATTTAAGAAGTTTCAAACCCCAAGTGACAAACTAAAAGAATTATAGAATTTATATATTTAAATCTATAGAACAATATTGACTTTTATAGTAATTAATAAATTAAAATTATATCTATGTTACTGAGCATGCGCATTAAAGATAATTTCATGTAAGCAAAGTAGCCTCGCAACAGGGTATCATTCAAGAAAAGTTTGGTGTTGGCTAAGAGTACGTCTATAATAAACCATTTGCCGAAAAAAACACTCGATAAATACACTGACACAGCACAACACCTAGAAAAACAATAGAAATACTTAGTAAAACTAGAAAATGCCAAGATTAAACAAAAGAAGAGAAAATACGCTAATGATGACATATCATAAAGATCTCACATACGTATGAGGCTATTTTGCCCGAGCTTGCGCATAAGGCATAACACGGTTAATGTTATATTTTTATATTATTTAAATTTAGGAATATTCTTTTATATCTTTTTTGTAAATTTTAAGTACATTAGTGTATCTATTTCACCAAACACGTGTTGGTTGTTCTTAAATACTTCTAAATCCTTGTAAAAATAAATTAATTTGAGGTTGTTCATTTTTATAGTACCTATCTACAAGGGTCAGATTCGGTCTGTACAATTCCAACTATGATAATTTATTGCGGGTTGTCTAAATATGTGACGTCACACTAAAAAAGTTTATTGAGTTAACAATAAACAAAATAATTCGCAAAAGTAAAAAGTGGAGTATTTATTTTGTATAAAATATAGAAATATAAATTTTAAGGTACAAAATATTCTTTCTTTAATTGTGAATTAGGAAAAAACATACAAAATCTGCTGCTTTTGACGAGTTTGACGAGTTAAATCATCTTATCGTAATATATATGACGTAGATTAATAAATGGTAGCTGGTGACTTACCTGAATAATTTTTAAAAGTTGTGGAAGTTACAACAACCAGTGGTGGTCATACGGGGATATTATACAGTAACTAAGGATATTTTTTATTAATTTCTTATTGAATTTTAGAGAGAAAGGTTTTCTTTCTTCCATTTTATTAGAAAAACTTGTTATTTTTCCGTTTTTTTTTTTTTTAATTTAAAATAAGTTTGTTAATAATTAGCACACAACGAAAACTTTCTGAAATTGTCCACACAAAAAAAAGTATAGGTATTTTTTGTTGCAAATACGGTTTTCAATACAATGTAGGTAATAATTATCAAAAAAAGTTGCTGGTGTAGACATCTTGAATTTTCTGAGGAATAGCTAGTGGTAAATATTTTCATCATTGAAGTTTCCGAACTTCTAATGATTACATTGTATCTAAAATTGCATTTGCAAACAAAATTGAAATATTGAATTGAACACTTATATCTCGAAAATTATGTTGTTGAGAACAGTTTTGAGTAATTCTGTTTGCTAGGCTTCAAAATTGAAACATTGTCCCATTTTTTTTAAACTGATATTAGTTTAATAGAATTTTATAGTAATCTTTTACAATTCTATTACAAACAAATCAATAAATTTAATGTTATATCGGATAATTGTTTTATAAATAGCTATTATGATAATAAGACAATAAAAAAAATGTTTGTGCAATAACAATTTATCACATCTACAATGCAATTGTATACTCTTGCAAGCATAATTTTATTTTCAATAAATGAAGGGTGACATAATGTGATAATCATTAAAAACCTTTTTCTAAACTATTTATGAAATTTCTAAATAATGTCTGTTTTATATTAAGCCAATGCAATATATTTATGCCTTTATCTTAACATCTTTAAAAGACAAAAGAGTAATTTATTTCTTGATTTTGAATTTTTCATGTTACGCTTATACTTAATTGTTCACTTTTAGGAAGGAAAATTGGGTGAGTACAAATTGGGAAGATACCTAAAATCCTTATATGGCGAATTCCTCGGTGAAGATTATACCGAAGGAAAGGTCTACGTAAGAAGTACTGATGTGACAAGAACTAAGATGAGTGCTCAGCTGGTGTTAGCTGGGTTGTTTCCACCCAGCCAATCACTTGTGTGGAATGAAAACCTACTATGGTTACCTATTCCTGTATCTTACAAACCTGATTCAGAAGAAGATGTACGTACCGTTCTGTTCTTGTTATGGTAGAATCTGACGAATTGACATTAACAATAAATTTATTGCTCTACTAAAAACTATGGGGCGATAATTTTCATTTGAGTATAAAGGAATGTTCATTTAAGTCATTTTAAAATTGGTGAAATTTTGTGTTTCTGAAATTATGTGTGTAATCCAATATTGGCCTTAGTATTGGGACTTTAAAATGTGGTGCAAACGTTATTTTTTGGAACATTATAACTTAGACGAATCAACATTGAACTAATGCATTTATATGCATATGTAATTATAAACTTACTTTTAGTTATTTCACCCTCTATCGAACTGTCCTTACAAAATAAAGGTACTAAGTGAACTGTCAACCATTCCTAAGGTGCAAGAAATATTCATAGAGCCTTTCCAGGAGATTTACGAATACATAGAAACTAACTCTGGAAAATCAATGAAGCAACCGTCAGACATGCAAGACATTTTCTTCATCTTGAAATGTGAGGTAAGACGAATTAAATTTTTTATACAGGCTTAAATGATACTTTCACATCTTAAAGACTTACCCATTCAATTGTTGATTTTTTAGGCAGACATGAACTACACCCTTCCTGATTGGACACAAGAGGTATATCCTGCAAAAGTGGAAACAGCCGCTTCTTACGTATACGCTTACCACAATTATGATTCTGTCGTAAAACAGATCAATTCTGGTTACCTGCTGAAGAAAATTCTGGACGACAGTGACGCTAAAATTAGCAACGCAGCTAGTGAGAGAAAGATATACTTGTATTCTGGCCACGAGTCTACTGTAGGGTACATGCTGGATGCTCTGGGAGTTCAAAATAAAACGGTTATTCCAGCTTACGGCAGCGCTATATCCTTTGAACTTAGGAAGTTGGAAGATGAATATTATATAAGGGTAAACAAATATTTGTTAACAATGATTGATCAAATCAATTTCTTGTATTTTATATCTGTGTGTTCCCTTTTATTTTATCTACACATTTGTTAAATATGTCTCATATTTAATGTAGGAGTGATGGATGGAATTTTTGCTAATACCTAAGCAACTAAAGAAAAAAAAAAGGTAGGAATAGTGATTTAACTTCATCAACTGTGAACTGACTAATTAAAAAATTAAGACATTATTTCAATTAGTGGCCGTCCTTCAACAAGTTGTTCAACACAAAACATCGAAGCGGTTCATGAGAGAGTGTTGCTGAGAGTGCAGGGAGATTAATTCGGCACTGTGGTCAAGAATTGGACATTTCTATAAGCTCAGTACAGCGTATTCTCACTAAAGATTTGTATCTTCATGCTTATAAAGTGCAATTGACTCAAGAACTGAAGCCTACTGACCACGCAGAGCGTGTGATAGCTTCCTTAATCGACAAAATTGTCGCATTTTGGGGTTCAGAAAATTCACGAGTGATTGGGACCCATAACGGGTCATTTTGGGCTGGACCAGACCATTCTTCCTCGAAAATGTGGCTGATCAGGCAATAACAGTTAATGGTGCTCGCTATCGCGACATGATAATACAGTTTTTTGTGCGTAAATTGCAGGATAAGGATATAGACGACATGTGGTTTCAACAAGACTGTGCCAGATGCCATACAGCCCGAGAAACAATTCAATTACTGTATGAGTCATTTCCTGGTGGTATATTTTCCCATTTTGGTTTTACCAGAATTGGTCAGATAGTACGATTTAACACCCTTGGACTTTTTTCTTTGGTTTTTTTTGAGGTCTAAGGTTTATGCCAACAAACCCACGACCACCGACGCCTTGAAGGATATTTTTTTGTCTCCAAAATCAGCAGATGAAAATGTGTTGCAACATATAGGGAACAACACTGTACCACTATAAATAAAATTTTTATTGGTTTTATAGGCTTTACATTAAAAATGCTTTGGTTTTAAATTGGGTAACGTTTATAGAAATGGAACCATACACCAAATTTTTTTACACAAAATAAAAATCCTCCTATAAAAATTGATTGTGCCTTTGGGGACTTTTTCAGTTTGGTAATGGTTTCCTTTTTGACAAACGTTACCCAAATATGTTACAACATAAGCAAGTACGAACCTAAATAGTTATTTTTTTTAGATGAGGTATCGTAGTGACCCAGAAGCCACAACTTCCGAAGACTTAAACATCCCAGGGTGCGCAGTGATGTGTCCTGTAGACAGTTTTAAATCGATCCTTTCAAATATTTTGCCTTCCAAAACTATACAAGAGGCTTGTAAAGTATAAAACACCTAATTTCATCAGTTAATTTACGTGGAATGTGTACAAAAATCAATAAATTTATCTCATAGATAAAAGTAAACTTTTTTTAGTGATATTAAAAATGTATTATAAAGTATCTATTTCATTATTTATTCAGTCACTGCCATTTAGGTACAATGCGTACAAAATAAGTAAACTCGTTGATAACCATACAGCCAGTTTTAAATTGATATAAATGAAAAATCTATCTTCACCAAAAGCTTCGGTTACCCTCTGATTACTGGTGAAATCTGTGTCATCTATTTCAAAATTATACTCTTCATCTTCCGTGGAATTACCGACTAATTGCATTTCTCATTGGAATACACCATTTCCGTACTTGTAATGCAGCTTGAACAACTGAAAATCGTATTTCAGTATAAAGCAATCTTCCTTTAAGTTTTCGTTATCTTCGTTCCTTTCGTAGTAAAGTTTAAATGGGATGCAAATGGTATCTAACTCCAATACATTTTCACTGTGGTCACTGATGACATGATCGTACAGTTTCCAGGAAGATACTTAGCAATTTTCGTAATACTGTAAAGGACATTTAGATTTACCTAAGTACAACTAGTTTCATGCTCTCTGATATCCTTGGCCTTACAAGTAAATTTACATCCTTCGCTTTTATTTTTATAAGGCTAGATAATGTGTTTGATCAGGCTTCACGATGTTCTTGAATTAAATCTTGCATTTTGGACACGTGGTTTGAGCAAATACTGTGATCAGTTATACACTGCTGCATAGGTGGTAACATATATTCCAAGCAGTAGATGCTTTCGACGCAACAGCTGCCTTTCTTATTATCAGATAGTTTTCGTTGTAGTACGCCACCAAATCAATCTCAAATTTATTGCCATTTACTGCATATTGTTTGTTAGAATGATCGCATATGTCTTTTATCAATCCTCTTCATTTACAATTTGCTGAACTGTTTGCGGTGCAATTGGATGGTTTAAATTTACAATTTTTTTTCGTGAAGAGGCACCTGCTTTGGATACATAATCTCCAAGCAACCGTTTTCATCGTAACTTTAGGCAATTTTTGTATGAAAACTATTTTCTCGTAAATGGTATCACCCTCGATGGACATCGGTCGCAGGCCAAAGTTTTGTATATCAGGAAGTGTGACAGGTACTTATGTATGCAAGTGTTGTGAAAGTTTTTTTTTTAAATAAATGTTTACTCTGATTATGAATAAATATAATTTTATTGCTATATACACCTTTCTATTTATGTACTTCTCAAACAAACTGAATCCTAGACAAGGCGAATATCAAATGCCATACCACTTGAATCAATTTAAATTATCCACCATATTCATATCGAGTATATTCAGAACTCATAAAAAGGCCACTATTTTATTTAAAATAATTATATTCCCAGAAAATTCCAATATATAGTTTTATACGTATTATAATTTAAAAAAATATCAGCGCGACCTCTCATTTGTTAATTTCATTACGGGAAAACCAGTTATATGACCCTTTCTAAGATTAAACTATATCTGTACAAGATATACAGGGTGATTCAGTCATAATGTCATTAATTTTAACCACGTATTCGAAGGCATAATAAAGACAGAATATCGAAAAAAAATTCTACTCGACCTTTTAAAAAATAAGCAAATTACCCCGTAACTCCCGTTAACTCGGCGCCCTACTTTGTAGCAGAGAACGCGCCGACGGTTCAGAACAGGATTAGAGGAGTGAAAGGACCAACAAGAGAAGAAATAAGAGTGTTAGACAGTGATAGAAAGATATACAACCTTAATATAAAACATTTTTTATTGATCGAAGATCGGATAAAATTGGGAAAATAAAATATTAAAATTAATTGTTAGCCAGTCACATTATTTTAATTGGAAATATAGTGAATTCAATTCATTAAATGAATTAGATTTTTTTTTTACAAGAAATAAAATAACTAGTCAAGTAAAATTTATATATATATATATTTTTTTTTGTCTTTGCCTTCTCAAGATTTAATATCTAAATTCATTAATCAGAGTAATATTTTAAAATTAGTTTACTAATCTTCACAGAACTTTACCATGAGGTGAGACTACTACTCATGTTAGATTAAAATTTGATAATATCTTAATTTGTTTTCAAACAAAAGGTTCCTCAAAATATCGTGAACAAAAATTTTGATTAAAGTACGATTATATGTTCATGTGAGCTGGCGCCCAGTCAAGAAAGTAAAATACAAAGAAGAAGAATTTAAGCAGAATAAGAAAATTAAGGTAAGACAAATTTCTATATCTCAATTAATTATAACAATATATTATTTCCATTTGTTGGTTTAAACTACACTTAATAATAATAAATATTTATAGGTGTGTTATTTATATACATATATAAAATAGATTAGCCGAAATACAGATACAAGTACACAGAAAATGTTACCTAATACTTATTTAGCAAACCATAATCAATGTTTGTAATAATTAAATAAGTACTTTGAAGTAATTATTTTCATTTAAAAAAGTGTACAGAAAGCACACTTTCATCATATATGATAGGTAACAAACAAGTAAATATAGTTTCATAAATAATTCTCATAAGTATATTCATTTCGTTGGCAAGAAATATTGTATATGTGTTAAAACGGTTGCATATGCTTAATGATGCCAATTGATGTTTGAAATAGTTGTTTGCTTGCCAAACTTATATCAAAAAGTAAAAAATAGAGTTTTAACACATTTTTATTTAAAAATGCTGTCTTTGTTATTATATTTTATGTAGTTAAATTACATTAATATAAAATATGAAGATAGATACTCTTCTTGATCTTCTTAAAATTAAGATTTAGGCAAAATGCGTACAGAGTATATAAGTTCTTCATCGATCATGCTGTGAACCTGATCAATATCTATGTATATAAAAGACCTGTCCTCAGCAAAAGCTTCAGTCTTGCTACTTAACGTGCTACATTCCCTTTTAAAAAATATCCTTTGGTTTCTCCTGTTATCCACGACGTCTACTTCAAAATCATATTTTTTATCTTCATTTGTAGAGCCAATCAGTTGCATTTCCCACTGAAACATACCATTTTCATACTTATAATGCAGCTTGAACAGTCGAAAATCGTATCTTAATATGAAGCAATCTTCATTTAAGTTTTTGTCGTCATCTCCGGGCTCAGTCTCATTTTCCTCATGATAAATCTTAAAAGGGACACTGACGGTGTCCATTTCCAGTAAGTTTTCATAATGGTTGGTCAATATGTGATCGTATAGTCCAGTGTAATATATCTCTTCACTGCAATTTTCATAATCGTGCAGAGGACATTTAAATTTACCATAAATACACTTGGAGTAGTGTTCACTTATATCTTTTGCCTTACACGTGAAATTACACCCTTCATTCTTACAAGGGTAAACCAAGTGGTCGATCAGCTTCCCCAGTGTTATGTTGACAGTGTCCTTGAAGTCTTTGGTGCATGTCGGACACACACTCTGCGTTATTTTGCAGTTGGAGCAGATGCTGTGGCCAGTTATGCATTGTTGAACAGGCGGCAGCAAGAATTCCAAGCAATAGCTGCATTCCAGTTCTTCCAGCAGTTCCCACTGAACTTCCTCGAAGTGGTTTTCATTGTCTTCTTGTGTGACTATTTGGATACGAACCAAGACTGCGCTGGGATTTCCTAACGATTCCGTGATAAAGGTTCTATCTAGATTAATCCCTTCTCCCAGTTTTTCGCTGATCGCAAAGTTGTTTAGTCTGTTCCTCATATTCGTAAAAGTGAGTTTATATGAGTATCTTTGGGAGTTTATGTTGCTTCCTATATAGGAAACATTGCAAGAAAAGCTATTGCTTCTGGAGTTACTTTGATTAACAATATACAACTCATCTTCAACGTTCAACAGATAATTTTCGCTATAGTTTCCAACGAGATCAATTTCAAATTCGTTGTTTTTGATGGTGTATATCGCGTGATGCCGTTGGAAATGATCCCACATGTCTTTAACTAATCCTCGCCATTTACATTTACTAGTGGTGTTTGATGGGCAGTCATAAGTTCTAAATTTACAAATTTTTTCGTGAATGGGCACCTCGTCTGGATATAAACTGTCCAGACAACCATTTACATCATAACAGCAAGGAAATTTTTGTATTGTAGTTACTTCCTCGTAGATGGTGTTCCTCTCGACGTTGCCTTCGACAGAGCATCGTCCACAAATGCAGCCTTGCTGGTCGTAACTTTGATATATCGGGAAATATGATAGATACTTTCGACACTTCAAGCATCTTAACTTTTGGAGTTGTTGGTTAGTAACGAAACTCATAGCAGCTTCTGAAAAAGAACGTATGGTTTATATATGGTATTATTTTAAATGGAACAACGTGTATATTATTGCAATTTTGGATTCTACGTCAATTTTTAGGTGAACTTTCATAAAGGTTTCCTTTCCCTAAAGTTAACCGTTTTTGATATATTTAATTAAAAAAAATAATAAAAATGCACTGCCTAATTCAAAAAGATGTGTATTTCACAATAATAAAGTTAGACCGATAAAATTTATGGGACATAACTTACTTGCGCAAAAATATACAGGCTGTTCCATTTAAAAAAAATAAGTTAAGATGGTTTAAAGTTGACTAAATTCGGCATTAAATTTCTACCACCCTGCATGAAATTAAGTCATTTTGAAATTATGACATAGAAGCTTAGAGTTTTAGTTATGTCCCCTATTTTTATCGTTCTAACTTTATTATTGTGAAATATACATCTTTTTGAAAAAAAGTTATCTAAATATATCAAAAACGGTTAACTTTAAGAATATGATACCTTTATGAATTTTCACCACCAAGAACGGCGGTGACAGCATTTTTAACATTAAGGCGATATTTCGCATTGTATTAGCTATGTCCAGTCCAAATTTTGTTCGTGCAACTCCCAACAAAAATTGATTGCAATAATATACAGGGTGTTCCATTTAAAATAACGAAAATTACGCCAACTTCCGGCATAACCGGAAGCATTAGGTGGACGCCATTATTTTAGTTGAGAAGGGCGTGACCGAAAACGCTATTGCCCAAATTTGCAAAATTAAAATCAAAGTAGTCTGAAATATATCTAATGTCTCTTTACCGTGGGACACTCTGTATTGTTGTTGATCTAAAAAGGAACACTCTTAACAGTAGTGAAATCAGTTCCAAAAACGTTATTGGACCTATTTATCTACCAAAAAATCATTCTCCAATTTGGTGAACAAAAACCAATAATTTCGTTTATGGGTAATACCGATCGTTGGCGACCAAACATTTTATTGTCACTTTGATAGTTGCTATTGCATTAATGATGCTACTTAGGTTGGCGTTTGTTTCCAAGTTCCAGGTTTTTATAGCTTGTCATCTAGATTGAAATTGTCCAGAAGAATCGAAATGATTCCGATCGAGTTGAGGGGTTAGAATTACCAGGAATTTGATAACGACTGATGGACTAAAACTAATGACCAGAACGAGTTTCCTCTGAAGAATAGAGTTGCATGTCTCTCGAAACGTTAAAAAGCCTTGCAAGCCCGNCTGCTTTACAACTTTCATGAAAAACTTTTTTTTCTAGCTCTTACCCTTTTTGAGTTATCTTGAAAAAGCCCTTTGTTTTATCTTTTTCCACCCTTGGCCGGGGGTTGAACAAAAAATTACTGTCATTTATTGTTATAATATACCTTAAACTAACTCATATCAAAAATTCAGCCAAGTTGACAAAATTTCGATTTAAAGGCTTAGTTAATTGGACTAATACCTTTATGAATTTTCACCACCAAGAACGGCGGTGACAGCATTTTTAACATTAAGGCGATGTTACGCATTATATTAGCTAGGTATGACCTGTCCAAATTTTGTTCGTGCAACTCTCTTGGTTTCGACAATGTCTACATATGTTTTCAGCCACGAAAATTGAATAATTTCAAATATTTCGAATTGTCACCGCCAAGAACGGCGGTGACAGCATTTTTAACAATAAGGCGATGTTTCGCATTGTATTAGCTATGTTCTGTCAAAATTTTGTTCGTGCAACTCTCACCTAAAAATTGACGTAGAATCTAAAATTGCAATAATGTACAGGGTGTTCCATTGAAAATAACGAAGATGACGTCAGCTTCCGGTATAACCGGAAGCGTTAGGTCGACGCCATTATTTTAGTTGAGAAGGTCATGACCGAAAACACTATTGCCCAAATTTTCAAAATTAAAATCGAAGTAGTCTGAAACGAGACACCCTGTATTGTTATTGGTCTAAAAAGGAACACACTTAACAGTAGTGAAATCAGTTCCAAAAACGTTATTGGACCTATTTATCTACCAAAAAATCATTCTCCACTTTGGTGAACAAAAAAAAATAATTTCGTTTATATAGATCGTTCGTTTTGATAGTTGCTATTACATTAATGATGCTACTTAGGTTGGCGTTTGTTTCCAAGTTCCAGGTAGTTCTAACTCCTTATCTAGATTGAAATTATCTAGAAGAGTTGAAATGATTCCGATCGAGTTGAGGGGTTAGAATTACCAGGAATTTGATAACGACTGAACGACTAAAACTAATGACCAGAACGAGTTTCCTCTGAAGAATAGAGTTGCATGTCTCTCGAAACGTTAAAAAGCCTTGCAAGCCCGATTTAACATTTTTTCAAATGGAATATGTACTGTGAATTAAAAACGTTATTTAAAACTGGGTCAATGGAATCTTAAAGCACTTGTTTGAATTTAGATTTATTTCTTATACTCTGCATTTGGATCTTCTAATTTAGGTATTTAAACAGGTACTTACTTAATTAATTCTGTTGAGAAAATTAATTAAAACGCATTCAGAAAAATAAAATTTGGCAATATCTGTTGATATCTGCAGGTACATTTCGTAGACAAATTGCACATCAGATAAGACAGGTGTTTGATAAAAATAAATACTTACTACCTACCTTGAACAATAATTTACAAATTTGACCCAACTCACGTGTTCGTAGTTTTGCTTGTAACTATTACAACATTAACCGGGTCGACTGCAAACACTACCGATCAGTTCTTAGTTTGCTAGCAGTACATATTCTACACTACTGTAATGTCTGATATTGAAATAAATTTCGATAAGATAAGAAATGTACTAATAATGCAAATTATTGTTTAATGTTATATACATTGATAAGGCTCGGTATGATATTGTAGTAGATAATTTTTTGTTTAGCTCTGTTATTCTTTTTAGCATAATATCACTTACCATCTACTAATTGTCATCACAAGTAAATCAGTGAAATGTGACTGAAAATCCTTAAAACATTGTTTAATTTGAAGTATAAATAGAACGGTGTGATTTTGCACCGTTTTTGTCACGTTTTTTTTTTAATAACAGGTTTATGCAGCCTCATTTTAAAATTGATTATTAGTAGATGTCAAAGTATACTGTGTGTCTCACAACTGTGTCCCATTATTTATAAATTTACGTACAGGAAAATAATCTTCTTTACAAAAATTGTGCTCATCGTCAAAGTCTTTAAAATAATCTACTGTCTTTATTTTATATACAGGATGTTCAATTTTGTGAAAAATTTAAAAGTGACCCCGAGAAAAGTACCTACATTTTTTTAACTGTCGAAAACTTCAAAAGGTTGTAGATATGAAATTTTGTGAATACTTTAATTTTACACAAAATCACAAAATTTAACAATATACCTTTTCCCTTCTAAATTGAACAAGGAACTGAAGAATAATTTTTATTTTAAGAAACATCAGTGGCAGATCATTTATTCTTTAAAAATATCCAAAGACGTGCGTATGCGCACGCCACTGGTGAATCTGAAAATAATATTTTTATCGTAAAACATGTATTGTTGTTAACTGTCAAAGCTTGTGAAATTTCATTAAAATATTCTGAGCGGTTTCCGCAATATTTATAAATTTGCATTTTTTTATTAAAATTTTAACACCCTGTAGATGGGAAACTAAGCGTTTTTGGAATATGGTATATTAAGGAAATATATCACAAATCACTTGTACTATAACCTCCTGCAAGGAATGCATCGACTTACCAAACACCCTGTATGTACAGGATATCCCACCGGGAACTGCGTCGATCGATATCTAAGAAAGTTCTGCTCCGAAAAATTTGAAAATTTGGCAACATGGCAATGTCCCTGAGGCAAACACAACTAAAATATGTACAACTCTCCAGCACTTCCGGTTATACCGGAAGTAGACACCAACTTCGTTATTTTAAATGGGACACCCTATATATTACTGCATTTTAGGATTCTATGTGAAATTTGAGGGTCACTTTATTAAATATTCTCTATAGCTAGGAGTTATAGAATTTGAGATATTAATATTTAAAGAAAAAATTTGACAGATGCAAGGGTCCGCGGAGATGCTAGTAACTCTTTTCAGGAGCGTGATATCAAGTGGATTTTTGGTACCTGTAAAGGGCATAGGTAACACTACATTATGGTATACAACAAGTTGAAACATCTAATACTAGGTGTTTCATTTTTGCTGTTACATTATGATAATTTCAAACAGCTATAACTTTGTTAACTTAAATGGAACACCCTGTATTTTTTTACTCTATCGTATGCATAGTGAAATTTCCTTTCAAGCCATGTAACCATTGTTAGGGTTGCCGTTACTACTTTTAGAGATATTTACAGTTTTCTACTTTTTTGACACTTTTTCTCGTATCAGATCTGTTGTCAAATTGGCCATGACCAGAAATACTCCAAAACATTTAAAATGACTTGACATTTGTCAAGTTAATTGTCAAATTATCGTTATGTCTGTAATAGTTTTTGCTGAAAATTTAAATAAAAATGCCTGAGGATCGTTTAAATTATACTTATGAGGGTTATTTTAGTTTGTTTGTTATTTATGGAAGAAAGCAGCAGATTCTCTACATAATCTTGAAATTACTTTGCTACAGTTTCCATAAATATCAAACAAATTAAAATAATCCTCACTAGTATAATTTAAGCGATTCTCAGGCATTTTTATTTAAATTTTCGGCAAAAACTATTCAGACACAACAATAATTTGACAACTAATTTGACAAATGTCATGTTATTTCAATTGTCAGAAGGTAGTAACATTTTTAACAGTTTAGTGTAATCAGGAATTATTTCAAACAATTAATTTTTTCATAAATTTACAATTAAATAAGTTTTTCAATTTCAGGACACAATAAAATCACAAAACTTTAAAATTAAATTTTGTCAACGTGTTATATTCGAATTTTTTTATACTGAGTAGTCGCCACAGGGGATGTGCACCCTATGCCACCCCCATCAAGGTGGGTGCTAGTGCAGTGCAACTATGCGCGTATACTGCATTGCCCGTGGAAATGGTGCATCTTGCAAAACTGGGTCACTCGGGCTTTAGTCTCGGTTTTGCTGTCAAACTATAACAATTAACGAAATGCTTTTTAGTGTGGTGGTTCTAGTGGCTGTGCGTACAATTTCGGGTTCTATTTGGATTAAAAAGACATCAGGAATGCTGAAAGCGCGGTTTCCTACCTGAGGTAAACCCACGCAATATTTTCATTTCCTTTTCTATGTAAACCATGGACATTACCCTATGACGAACACATTTTCAGCAAAACGCGCAACATAAAATTTATTGTTTTCTAAATTATAAGCTTGGATACCCTAGACAAACACTTGTTGAATAGCTACATCTTTTTTCTTAATTTAAATTTAATACCAATAAAAGATGTAATTTTTTTATACTGTTATCGATGAGTTTATATCAATTGCGTAGGTTTAGTAGTTGCCATTAAGATAAAAAGAAATATTTCAAAATAAAATTTATTGTAGAAGACACAACAAATACAAAATAATTATGTTGAACTCCCTTTTTGCTGTTTTACCTAAATGTCGCACCTACATGATATTTGACAATCTTAAATACTGGACGGTAAATGATAAGGTTAAGTTGTACATATTAAAATAAAAGTATTTGAAAAACACATTAACAGTAAACGAATTTAAGTAACTTCTATGTTAAGTACATATATAATATTATGTTAAACCACTACACTAAAATACTACACTATTAGTGCTAAATTACACATATTAAAGGTAACTATCTCATAATAAAATAATAGAATATGTTCATTTTTGAAAGAAACAAAAATGTATGTACTTACTAATATTTAACAAATACGACTAGCTTATTCTAATAGAAACATCTAATACCCACGATAAAATAACAAAATTTTGCTTAATCTTGACCCATGATTTCATCCTATAGCTGTCATAGGGCATTTCTCAAATTTTTACAACCTTAAATTATTTTGTTATCTAATTAAACACGAAAGAAAAAACAAATGTTCACCTTACACAAATATTTATAACGAATTGTACAGTCGCATCAAACTTGAATGTGCTTTTCCTTTTTGTATCTGCCTATGCAATATCCATAGCTGTATCCACTGAAATTATAAACAAAACATTCAAGCTTGCTCAACTTATCTTCTATTTGCTTCATTTTGGTCCTAGAATTTTTCGACTGCTTGAGAATCCTGCAACAAAAATGAGATGTTAATATTTTCTAAACATGTTTAATAATAAAAATATTTTTAATCAGCTTCTACAATAATGAGAATAGGGTGAACATTTCTTTTATTATTTGCTTAATATTTTAATAAAATACAAACAAAATGAAATCCCTGCCACGAATAAAATCAAAAAAAAGAAAAGTTATTGGTTTATTGAGACAAAAATATAAGATTTTTGCAAAACACATTTTTTTTTAAATTTGATAAAATAACTTTCTGTTTCTTTGTATAAGATGAATTTTCAATGCAATACCTACTTACTCTTGTCATGTTACAAAGTATACCTAATTTAATTTGTATTAAAAAAATAAAATAACAACTTACTTGGTACTGCACCCATCCAGTATTTTCTAGTTTTGTTCCATTCTAGCAAACTAAAACATACAATGAACTATATCTATACTAACAATTATGTCGCATCTTTACTTATTAAAGAAGATACTAGCTATTTTTCAGTTTTATACTAGGCGAGAATGTTATCAAGTTCTGAAAATTTATACATTAATTTCTACTTAATTGTATTATGCATATTTATACTTCTTTATAATTATGTATATGCAAATGACGAGGAATGTGGGTGGAACATAAACATATTATAGGAATTTACTATAGTTTGACCGATACATACGTGATAATAGATTAGTATTGTTTGATTACTTATTTGTGGTTTAGTTTCCTTTTTTCTTTATTTAATGTGTATCTATTTTCATTCTCAGCATTGACTTTTCGTTTTAAAATTATTTTTGATGGTTTTAGTTTGATTTGTAACGACAGTTTAAATTTGTCTGTTTTTATCTGCTTCCACAGCTAGAGATACCATATGATGTTAATTTTATTGTTACATTTTC
>NW_019416529.1:442823-477509 GCF_000390285.2 Anoplophora glabripennis | reverse complement strand
AACAACCCTACTAATAATATATCTGTACATAAATAATACTTCTAGTTGGCACGAATGGTTATTAACCTCTACCGCGCAGACGTCAGCCGATGTGACGTAGCCGGCTGAAAGCTATGCCGATCCTGCTCCAGTCGCCATCTTGAATTGTGGAGCAGAATCGGCACAGCTATTCTACTGGTACATTTTCTAATACACCGTTTAAGCTTTTTTGCAAGAATTGCAAATTTGCAAATACATATAGCACCAATCTGTCTTCAAAAAAGAACGGTCCAATGAGATGATTCCCCATAATCCCCGCCCATATGTTAATCTTGAACCTTTGTTGCTGCTTTGTCTGTACTCTTGCATGGGGAATTTCTTCATGCCAGATATGTAAATTATAGCAATTTATTACTCCGTCTCAGGTGAAACCGGCTTCGTTCGTGAACGAAACAATACTAGTAAATTTAATTGTATTTTGCCTAAATCGTTGCAAAAACCTATGTGCGTAATTGACTCTTGCAGGATAATCAGCGGGAAAGATGGCATGTGCCTTTTGGACGTGAAGCAGTGTTGCACAAAAAATGTTTTTTTTTTTGAAAACGGCTAGTTTTATCGAAACAAATGTAGCGTACCTTTTTTAAAGAGGAATGACAAAAGTATTTAAATATGTCAACATTTTAGCCCAACGAGTGTGGTTGCAAGTCCGTTCCTGACTTCCCTGATAGTGTAAAACATCTACTGTAGCATGGTTTTATGAGCCTTTATGGGCTACATGAAATATTAATAATGTCGGTTCAAAAGTTAGAGCCGAAAAGGTAAATAGCTGGGTACCCCTTTGGGGCTCTATATGTCCTTTAGGGGGCACCTTAGGAATTTCCCCTATACACTCCCGAGAGTATGCCTTATACTTACCAAACACCCTGTATTAAAAAACAATGTTATAAATGGCATACTTACTACATTTCACTTTCTAGGTTTAATGTAAGTAATCACTTTAGTTGAATCCTTCTGTGGGTCTATACAGGGTGGTCCGAATTTTATGCAGGAAACTTCGAGGGCAGATAGATCTCTTTAAAATAATATGTGTTTGTCTTATAAACATAGGTCTGGAACGGCCTCGTTTTAGAGATACAGGGTGTTGAAGTTGTTAAAAAAATTGATTTTTTGCTTATATCTCCAGAATCTATTAACACATTTTAATAAAATTTAGTACCTACAGATAATGTATGATAGTAGGTCTTGAATTTCCTAAAATATGAGCTTTAAAGGTTCAACCAGTGGTGTACAACTGGACAGAGGTCACCCCCTTTTTTACAAAAAAACCTACGCCACTGCATTTTTTACATGTTATTGTAACTGATTTATATTTTATTGCACAAAATACGTAAAAAAGGTGACTTTAATTTTTTCCCTAAGATTCGCCGTTCTCAAGTTATTCGTACCAATACAATCCCCTTGTGGCAGACACTTCTAACGATAATATTACAAGAATATTTGTTGATGTTTAAAAGTAAGTGCAATTTGTAAGCACATCAATAAAATTATTTACACTCCTTTCTACATCACCTGTGAGGTAGTGTGCGATATAAACAAAAAATCATTTTTTTAAACCTCAACACCCTGTATCTCTAAAACGAGGCCGTTCCAGACCTATGTTTATAAGGCAAACACATTATTTTAAAGAAATCTATCTACCCTCGAAGTTTCCTGCATAAAATTCGGACCATCCTGTATACAGGGTGTATTTAAATGGAGGGGCACAAATGATACCAGAGATTCCTTGGGTGAAAATGAGTCGATTTAACCTAACATACCTACATCCCAAGTCGCATAATAAAAAAGATACAGGGTGTCAAAGTGAAAAATAAAAAATGGTTTTTCTTTAATAATTTCTATAATTTTAGTCAGAAATGTTTCAAATTTTCAACAGAGAGGTTTTTTAATAATGGGAAAAATAATATAATAATGATTTTTGAGTGTCGATTACGAGGCGCCCTCTGCAGGCAACGTTATACATTGAATATGTAGTAACTTTTTTGTCAACCCCCGTATACAGCTTTTAGTAACAAAATATGAAATATTGGATTTTTTTTTAACAAAAAGGGTATACTTATTTAAAATGGCTAAAGCCAACCGTTTACTAGATATTTTAAATTTCATAAATTAGTGGTACGGATTTATACCCCCCACGAATACTAAGGTAGGTATACCTTGACACAGACACTTTTGTTAATAAATTGCCTCACAGTAATTAATAGTTGTGTTCTGTATTTTAAAATTCGACCAAAAAAGGGGGCGCAGAAATCAATTGAGACATTATTTTTCTTGTTTTAAATTTACTTTACTATTTTTGCGTACGTATTATTTTAGCGTGTACACATTTTCTTGTGTATGTGAAATTCTGAGTTAATGAAATAACAGTTCAGCTGAAAAAATATTGCAAAATACTTACCTATTTATTGTTAGTTTAATAATAATTATTAGAAAAAGAGCAAAACAACTAAAACCAAGAGTCACTACTTAACAGTCAATGCCTAAATAATTTAAGAGAAATATGTAATTGGCTGGCAATAAAAAATTTTTTAAAGGATATTTTCGAAGTCATTTCCATTTTCCTGCAAGCATAGTCTAATTCTACGATTAAAATTACGGCGAACTCTTGAAAAAATATGTATGTCATTCTTTACTTCGCCAGCTGCTGCAAAAATTCTTTGACGAAGCGTCTCCACACTATCAATAGGGTTGGAATAAACAACATTTTTTAAGTGACCCCATAAAAAATAGTCCATGGGTGTGAGATCCGGTAATCGCGCAGGCAATTTGACTGGTGCATCGTTCCCTCGATCTATCGATCTCTCAAGAAAATTTAAATTTAAGCATTGTCTAACAGCTACTAACCATTGCCTAACAACTATGAGCAAGAGCTCCGTCACGTGCGTACCACATGTGTTCACGGATAGCTAGTAGCACATCTTCAAGCAATATTGAGAGTTGCTCATTTAAAAATCTCAAATATTCAGCTCCGCCGAGATGCCGAGGAAGAATAAACAGACCAATAAGATAATCTTCTAGGATTCCTGCCAATACATTTAAATTAAAATTATGTTGAAATTTGGATGTACAAACTTGGTGAGGATTTTTGTCAGACCATGAGTGAAAATGACGCTTAATCACCAAACAAAATACTGGATAAAATATTTCTGTTTTCCCTTGAAATGTTCATATACCATTGACAAAAATCTATCCTGTTAGGTAAATCCACAGCAGTCAATTCCTGCACAGGTAGATGGTAGGGGTATAAAAGATTATCATTTGCAATTTTCCAAGTCGTAGTATGTGAAACGTTATACTGTGTCGCCAATTTTCTGGTACTAGTTTCAGAATTCTGTTCTTGTAAATTGACAAGGACAACTTCTTCAAGTTCTACATCGTGAATAAGATGTCTTCTGCCAGTACCTTCAGGACGAGGTTGAATGTGTCCGTTTCCTGAAGTTTTTTTTTACCGACGCAAAAGTTTTTCTAGCAGGAACACGACGATTGAGACAACTGGCATGATAAAGTCGTACAGCAGCAGCACAGTTCTTGTAACATTTAAAAAATACTTGCAACATATCGACATACTCGTCATTAGTATACATAATTTGTTATTTTATTCAATTCCAAAACTATTTAATATCTAGGATGCAGGTAAATAGTGACTAAAATCAATTAACACTTTAAACTAATACTTCAAAATTGCAATTTACGATTATTATCAACTGACATTTATCTACTCGATTTTTAAATTTATTTAAGCAACTCGAACCTTGGTATTCGTGGAGGTATAAATCCGTAACACTAATTTATTAAATTAAAAATATCTCCTAAACTGTTGGCTTTAGCCATTTTCAATAAGTATACCTTTTTTGTTAAAAAAAGTCCAATATTTCATATTTTGTTACTAAAAGCTGTATACGGGGGTTGGCAAAAAAGTTACTACGTATTTAATGCATAACGTTGCCAGCAGAGGGCGCCTCGTACTCGACACTCAAAAATCATTATTATATTATTTTTCCCATCATTAAAAAATCTCTCTGTTGAAAATTTGAAACATTTCTGACTAAAATTATAGAAATTATTAAGGAAAAACCATTTTTTATTTTTCACCTTGACACCCTGTATCTTTTTTATTATGCGACTTGGGATATAGGTATGTTAGGTTAAATCGATTTATTTTCACCCAAGGAATCTCTGGTAACATTTGTGCCCCTCCATTTGAATACACCCTGTATTTATCTAAAAACAGGGTGTCTCAAAAATAAGTGCCAAAATTTTTTATTCACTTAAAAAAATCAACGTTATTTTGGCAGGATCACTCTTATTTTACTAAATTAAGTTACAACAAATGTTCAAAATGTCATCCGTTATTGTCAAGGCATAATTGAACATAACGTTGAAAAATTTTTTCACTCTTCCGCATTGTTGCGGTTATTCTGGTAACATTCTCTATTTGTTCTCGTAGTTTCTCAACTATATTCACTGGAATTGAATTCACTGTCTGTTTCAAACGACCCCATAAACAAAAGTCGCACGGATCCAAATCTGGCGACCAATTCACCATCCACGAAAGTGTCGACTTAACCAATTTCGAATAATTCGGGCATTATGGCAAGGAGCACCATCATGAAAGCGGAACCTCATCCAGTAAATCATTTACCATGTAACTTAAAACGTAAAAACACCATTTGTTTATTATTCCGGCCCAAAATTTATAGAAAATCTTCGCAATGCCCAGTTACGACTATGCCGTCCTTGATGATAGTTCTGAGGTTAAAATAAACTGCTTTTTTGAATTTGATACGTGTACAACTGCTGTTACTTCAAAATCCTCCATGATGGACTTGTTAATACATTATTTTGTAAAATATGCTTACGAGAGCTAGTTCCAGAATTATCTATACCAGTTCTCAATAGCGCATCTTCAATGCTCACAGTACAATTATAGAATACAAGCCCATTGAAAATTTTCAAGGGGTCATTTGTTGATACAGGGGTTAGAAATGCAAGGCGCAACCCTCTATTTTAGCCCCCATTGTTTCAAATCTTTGAAACATGTACGGCATCGATTCCCCATGATTATTCAACTCTCCAAATAATTCTTAGCAACTATGCCGTCTGAAAATTATGGTTAATGCGAAAACTTATGAAAAGCTACTTGTATTTTGCAATTGAGTTTCATTTTTTTTTTTTTTTTTCGATAAGATCGTAAATTCCTGTACGGCAACCACTTTTTTATAAAATATAACCAAAAACTATCGTACTAAATCATGGCCGGTTATAATTAATGGTACAAATTAAAAATTCGAATTAAAAAAGAAATAAATAAATTTTGAAAATTTACAATATTTTAAAATTTCCTTGTTGTAAACTAAAAATGCTATATTAAAAATATTATGGCTGTGACTTTTTATAAGTAAAAAAAATAAAAAAAAACAATGCCGTAGGTACATTTTTAACTAGTGGATTTTACATAACTGATAATATTTTTCATTAAATTTTTACTACATTTTTAGGTCATTAATAACCGTACGGCATTTACAAATTTTCATCAGAAATATAACATAAAGAATGAAAATTGCAATGCCGTACATATTCGTTGGAACAATTCTCCGAAACTGTATAAGTCCAAAATGAGTTTTATCCTAATTTCAGGAGAAATTTAATTTATACCGTAGAAAATATGATGGCATTGTCTTTAAGTTAAAAAAATATTGAGTTTGAACAATTTATTTATGCAAATTGTGATGAAGCCATTGGCATACAATATATGTTTAAAATTAGTAAAAATAATTTAAAAGTGCATTTGTTGCAAAAACAACTTTTAAGATTATCGGTTATAAACATGAATAAAACCACATCAAAATTTACACGCAGAAAAGAAAAAAGAGACAGAGAAAGAAGATGTTTCGATGGCCAGCTAGAATCTCTAAGCGGTAATTTTAATTTTAAATTATAAATAATTTCAAATTTTTTAAAAAATATTCGAATGCAGATTTTTTATTGATTTTTTAATAATTTTTTGGATTTTGAAAAAATTTTACTTATGGACTTGTGAAAAAAAATATATAAGCCTTCCAAATTTATAATAATTTTTATATCGCCTATGGTTTTTTAACGGCATATTACTTAAACATTATTTTACATCTTAAATAATGTTTTAGCAACAATGCCGACCAATGATCGGAAACCATAAGGGTCAGAATAGGAGTTTGCATCCGGGGTTTCTCACTCCTGTAACGACAAATATGTACGGCATTACCTACTGAAAAATATTTCTACATATATGATATTGTAAGTCTTATTATAAAAAGGCCGTACAGTTGTAAATAATTTGTATTAAGGAGAAAATAGTAGATAGTAAAAATAAAATCAATTCTTGCAAGTAATACTTATTGGCAAAAATATATTTCAAGCCATTTAGAACCATTTTTGTTGATTATTGTTGTCAGTATTAACAAAATATATTAATGCCGTTACAACAATTTTTCACCGTGAAATCCTACTTTTCAGAGGGAAATTAATTTTCCTATAGTAAGCACATGTTTCATGAAAAATGTCCGGCATGGCCAAAAATGTCATTATTTTATAAAATCGAATTAAAATTAGTGAATTTGATGTTGGTTCAAATCACCCCATATACGCTACTTACAAATAGAGGGTTGCACCCTGTATTCCTAACCCCTGTATCAGCAAGTACGTACGGCATCGCTTAAAAATTTATCTATATATCGATCCGAAACTTGCAGTATAAACGCCGTACTGTATTAAATCACCCAAACCCGGGCCAAAATTTTTGGAAAATCAAACATTTTTCTGACTTTCGGTATTGCTATTTTTGTACGGCATTAGGTCGAGGTTCATTTTTTTTATATAACCTATATACTTTAGAAATGCCATAAAAATGTTTAGCTTACCTGTGTACTCACCTGTACCAACAAGAATTGACGGCATAGTTTCTAAAGTTATTGTTATATGTGGTAGTATTGATTTATAGGTCAAATGACCCCTTGAAAATTTCCGATGGGCTTGTAGTCTATTAGGTTATTTTCAGCAGAAATTATGATTTAAAAGAACCATAGCCCCTAAGTTTCTGAACAACATGGACAGATGTGCTTTTATCCGACATATAAATCCTACGAGCCTTAGAAGAGTTCCCATGAGATTCGTCGTAAGCTAACATCGTATTAACGTATTCACTATTTAGTAACGTCCGATATGATGCACAATCACAATTGTTAATAAGGAGTCTAGTAAAAAAACTTTAAGATAATGAATCATTGCATAAAACATTTGCTTACGTTAATTAGATATTTCTTTAATTTAATTATTAAAAGATACTGGACAAACATGTAAGATCGAAAAAAAGTATTATGTAAAAATTGTTACTTTTGATGAGTTAAATGTATAGTTAAAATTTTGGCACTTATTTCTAGGACACCCTGAAAATCTTACAAATCATGTTTTTTTTTATAAAAGTTCACGTTTATCATAAAGTTCAAAATTGATATTATATTTTTACCTCCTTGTAGAATCAAAAGTAGGTAATATTTTATCGTACTCTAGCATGCCTATTATAAAGGAATTTATGTTTTAAACGTGACTTTAAAAATGAAGGCTGAAGGACTAATGAGCCATTAAGACCAAGTTTAGGTGACAGAATTTCTGATTAATAATCTCTCTAATTCTTCGGTACTTTTTATTCGCTGTCAACACGTAATATGGCCATTTTCTCACTTTATAATGATAACCTTCGATGTTTAGGGATGTACTTTTATGTAAATTAGAGAATTTTAAACTATAATAAATGTTTCATAGATGCGAACGTGGTGGTATACAGGGTGTTAAAAAATGAGTGTAAAATATTTAAGGAGGTAATAGTATGAACCAAAATAAGCAGAAAAGTCTCAATAAACATGGGTCCGCAAAGTAACGGTTGCGGAGATATGGAATGTTTTATGTTTTTTAGCCCCTTTTTTTATTTTGCAAAAACGTTGTGTATTTTCTTATAATAGTTGGTTGATGTTTAGTGAAATAAACAGTACGTATTTGACAGTTGTTCTCAGTGCACAAGTTTTCTTTCGCTATGGCTGGTTACTCTAACGCAGAATTAACAGACATGCATTTCATGTATGGTCGTGCTAATGGGAACGCCACCGAAGCGCGACGTCTTTATGTTGACGCTTATCCAAATCGCCAGATTCCTTCACAACGCATGTTTGGAAGAATTCACCAAAGATTGCGTGATACCGGTTCCTTGAGCAAACAGTGCCATTTATCCGGAAGACCAAGGTCGGTATCCACTCCTAGAGCAGAAGAAGAAATTCTAGCACTGGTAGAGCAGAATCCAGGTACGAGTGTGCGGAGAATATCAGCCGAGGTAGGAATTAGTGGTCCTCTTGTTTGGAGAATCCTTCACGAGCAACTGCTTTATCCATACCATGTGCAACGAGTACAGGCCTTAAATCCAATAAATGATCATCAAGCACGTTTGGTTTTTTGCCGCTGGTTTCTACGTCATGATGCTGAAGACCCTCGTTTTCTTGCAAACATTCTTTTTACTGATGAGGCCGGGTTCACAAGAAATGGAGTGTTTAATTTTCACAATACGCATATTTGGGCCGACGAAAATCCTCATGCTCTAATAGAATCTGGACATCAGGCACGTTTTTCATTAAACATTTGGATGGGTATTGTAGGTGACAGGTTTCTAGGTCCTGTTGTTTTACCAAACCGATTAACAGGCGCTGCTTACCTCAACTTTCTGCAGAACACACTGTATGAGTTTTTGGAAGACATTCCTTTGAATCAGAGGCAACAAATGTGGTTCCAGCATGATGGTGCTCCAGCTCATTTTTCCATGGCCGTTAGAGAGCATTTACACCAAACTTTTCCACATAGATGGGTAGGAAGGGCCGGACCTGTTTTATGGCCTCCAAGATCGCCTGATCTGAACCCTCTAGATTTCTTTGTTTGGGGATATTTGAAGACATTAGTGTATGGTACTCCTGTAAATAGCCTGGAAGAGCTGCAGCTACGGATTAATCAAAAGTGTCAAGAAATCCAAACCAAGGAGGGTGTTTTCGAAAGAGTTCGAATATCGTTGAGACGAAGATGTCGTGCCTGCTTGGAAATGGACGGAGGGCACTTTGAACATCTTCTGTAACTTTGTTTTTTGTTTGTTAAAAGCTTCCTTTGTCGGCTTATTCCTAATAAAATAAAATGTTTGAAAAACGAATAGTGGTCCATATCTCCGCAACCGTTACTTTGCGTACCCATGTTTATTGAGACTTTTCTGCTTATTTTGGTTCATACTATTTCCTCCTTAAATATTTTACACTCTTTTTTTAACACCCTGTATAAATCGATGCAATAGTATTTTTCTGAGAGACCGTTGACTTCACCAAATTTTAGTTTGCAGTTTTTGGTCAATAACTTCAAAATAAAAAGAGATACATAATTAGGCCAATCAATAGAGGTTTTGTTTGTGACAAAAACACTAGTATAGCAAACGAACTGTGCTATCATATAAAAGACAGTATGTAGATATATGCTTATATGTTTCCTACTCCAATTTAAATATTAAATTAAAATATTATTAAATAATTTTTTATAAACATTTTTATGCAAAAAATCGCATTTCTGTTAGTTTTTTGCTTATAAAACCTAAACTAACAAAGCAGTCTGAATACTATAAAGAGGCAATTTGTAGAGAGTCGAATAAAACGAGAGGTCGATCGATCCGAATTAGAAACTAAGAAATCCCGGAAAATCGGAAAATTTAGCGTTTTTTTTTTAAATTCATTACTACGCCTTTTTTAAGTTGTAGAGCTGACCCTGTGCACAAAAGTAGTGAATCATATTATGTACTTTATGTGTGCGCAAATCGTTAGTTTTGGCACAATTGCAATTTGAATTCTTTAGTGCATTATTTTGCAAAATTTCTGGATGCGTTGGACGTGGTTCGATTTTAATTTTTCAGCCGGCCGAGCACGCGAACGCGGTCGTAATTGTCAACAACCAGAAGCAGCTACTTTTTACACCGAACATAACATGCACAGTGACAGAATGGTAAGAATACCTATTCTTACCATTCTGTCACAATGATGTGAAACCAGTGGACATTCCTTGTTTTGTTCCTACATTTTTTGACATTTACGCGAAATCTTGACATCAAACGTGAATTTGATAGTTTTCTTACAAAATGTGTACTTTTCTGTTCCAAAGGATCATATTTAGGTATCCTTGTTAAGGAAATTTTATTACATATTGTAAGCTGTTTATGTAGGCCAGGAAAATAAGCTGGGAAATTACCATTTCGCGACTTTTTGTTTCGGCAAGCTGAATTTATCACTATAGACGCTAAATATTATGTACAATAACATATTAGTTTCCACAGTCAAAAAAATGGGAGGAAGATTGTTTATCGGCTGGTTAATTGTATAATTTTTACGTAAATTCACATTTTTCGCTTATAACTTTTTCCGTTTATTTCCACGAGAAGACAGTAAAGTACTTTTTTTTCGTCTTCAAAAGACCTACAAAACTAGCCCGCGAGTGTCAAAAAATATTGATTATATCAAAAGTTATAAACACAAGAAGTTTATTTATGACTTTTGAATTAAACATTTATAAACTGCGTTATTATTACCAGAACGTTTTGGCATCGTATCCTCTCATTCCTTATCACTGTCTAATAACTCACACGAAATCTGGAATCGGTAAGTTGAATAGTTATTAGTTTATTTTTTAGCCTTAGTTGCAAAATGAAATATACGTCTTCAAAAGACCTACAGTCTTTTAAAGACGAAAAAAAAAGTACTTTACGGTTTTCTCGTGGAAATGAACGGAAAAAAGTTATAAGCGAAAACGTGAATTTACGTAAAAATTATACAGTCAATTAACCACCCTGTAAACAATCTTCCCCCATTTTTATGACTGTGGAAACTAATATATTATTGTACATAATATTTACCATCTAGTGATAAATTCAGCTTGCCGAAATAAAAAGTCGCGTCCAACTCTACAGGGTGTCTCACATTTAAATAGCAGGACTTCAGGAATCAGTAGGAGACCTCATTTTGAGTCTAAAAGTTCCTATATATATGGGTCCTAAAACGCTTAGTTTCTGAGATACAGGGCGTTCAATTTTATTTTTGTTTTATTTATTTATTTTTTAACTAAATAAGCGCTGACAAAAAAAATCATCATGTTGCGGCGAAAGACTTAGTATTTGAGGGCAAATAATTTGACACAGAAAATCATCGCATATTAGTTCCAGTGGTGGAGATAGAGGGGTCTCTATGCATATTTTTATAAAAAAAAGTATAGCCGATTTGATATTTTGCAAATGTTTTCGAAAAATATGAAAGAGCATTCAATTTTACCCAGAAAAGGCCCTCTTGTCCAAAGTCGATAGGAGGTGGCGTTTTCAAGAAAAACCGAAAATACTGTTTAGAAGTCAAATAATAATTTTTAAACATTGTGTTACAACTAAATTAAATATGTAGTTCAAAAATTCGGTTAAAATTGTTTTTAATTAATTAAATGAAAATAAATACAAAAATAAATAACGAAAACCATATTACATCAAAGCAAATGTTCGAAATGTAAACCATTTTCTTCGATACATAACTGACACCGACGCTGAATAGAACGTCTCATTTGAATTAAGTTATTGTCTCTGATTTCACTGCATGCGTTCCGAATCCGACGAATAAGTTCATCCCTTGTGTCCACAGTAGTGGTATAAACTCTCTCTTTAATAAAACCCCAGAGGAAAAAATCTAGGGGTGTCAGATCAGGGGATCGGGGAGGCCATGCAACGATACCCCCGCGGCCAATCCATTTTTCGGGAAAGTGGGTGTTCAACCAGTTCCTGACATTTCGGCCAAAATGAGCTGGACAGCCATCAAGTTGAAACCATGCTCGCATTCTTAAATTCAGAGGAATTTCCTCCCACATGTTGGCACTCTCGGTCTCTAAGAACTCTAAGAAATTCGCAGAATTCAGTCGTTGAGGTAAGATGTAAGGGCCGAAAAGACAATTGTTATAAACGCCGAGCCAAATATTAACACTAAATTCGTGCTGAAAATTTCGTGGTCTGATTGCATGCGGGTTTTCATGTGCCCACTCATGCTGATTGTGTAAATTTGTCACACCTCGACGAGTAAAACATGACTCGTCGGTCCATAATATGTGTGATAAAAAATTTCCGTCGTTTTCAATTGAGTTAAGAATCCACCGAGAAAAAGCTATTCTATGTTCCTCGTCACCCGGACGTAAACCCTGAACAGGTTGTAAGTGGTAGGGATGTCTATGATCTCGTCTTAATGTTCTAGAAATAGTGCACCTGGAAACACCAATAATCCTGGAAATTTTTCTGGTACTCGTCGTGGGATCTCTGTCAAATTCGTGCAAGATTCGCTGATTCCTCCTATTTCTGCCAATATTAACGTTAATTATGTTGCGATCCCTATGGACCAGATTCAATCCGTCATTAGCGAAACGTTGATGAATATTAATAAAAACGTGTGGATGCGGCTGTCTTCTATTAGGAAATCGTCTCCGATATTCCCTAGCAGCTTCTGCCGAGTTCCCATTGGCAAACCCGTATACGAAGTGAATATCTGCGTATTCTTGGTTCGTAAACTTAAACGGCATTTTGAATTTGTTGCAATTTTTTTTAATACTCTACACACAATTAGAAACTATAATAAAATAAGCGCAAATGTCAATATTAGAATGACATTTCAAGTCTGATTTGATTTCTAAACAGTATTTTCGGTTTTTCTTAATTCGACTTCTAAACAGTATTTTCGGTTTTTCTTGAAAACGCCACCTCCTATCGACTTTGGACAAGAGGGCCTTTTCTGGGTAAAATTGAATGCTCTTTCATATTTTTCGAAAACATTTGGAAAATATCAAATCGGCTATACTTTTTTTTATAAAAATATGCATAGAGACCCCTCTATCTCCACCACTGGAACTAATATGCGATGATTTTCTGTGTCAAATTATTTGCCCTTAAATACTAAGTCTTTCGCCGCAACATGATGATTTTTTTTGTCAGCGGTTATTTAGTTAAAAAATAAATAAATAAAACAAAAATAAAATTGAACGCCCTGTATCTCAGAAACTAAGCGTTTTAGGACCCATATATATAGGAACTTTTAGACTCAAAATGAGGTCTTCTACTGATTCCTGAAGTCCTGCTATTTAAATGTGAGACACCCTGTATATTCCCTGGCCTATATGAACGAATTTACAATAAAAACTATATTATAATTAACAATATTCAAAATTATACAGCTATACAGGTGTGCCATTTGACACTCCCGCTGCCAATCTCCGAAATGAACAAATTTATTTTAGTTTCGGAAACTGAGGTTGTTAGGTCCCTCGAATAGCTTCGAATTGCAGTTAGAATTATTAGTGTATTCTTTCTGTATAGATAGCGTGGCGATACTAAAAAAATGTTTCATTCCTGGAACGTGGAAATGTGGTCCATCTAAAAGTACGTTAAATTTTAAGCAATTTTTGTCATTTAAGGTTTTTCCCAATATTTACTTATTTTCGAGACTTCGACTTCAATATGCAATGTATGATGTAACAGGAAAATCTATTGTTTTATTTAAATCAATCTGAGACAAAATATTCTTTTAAAGTATTGTTATAATGGCTTTATTCACACCACATACAAACTAACAATAAATTACAAAAAACAATTAATCAACTACAAAAAAAAATTACAATAGTAAATCTTATAACTAGTATAGTTAAATTGAAAGACGCAAGCTTGGAAAACTAATATGTGTCATCTGTCATACATGTTTTATTTTAAACAAATGACATGAGCCACCTATGACTGAAATTTTTAATAACATTTGATAAAATACGGTTCGTCTCTCTGCTCCTTATAAGATTTACCATTGTACAATTTTTTTTCCATAGTTGAACATTTGTTTTATTATAATTTATTGTTTGTTAGTTAGTATGTGGTGTGAATAAAGCCATTATAACAATATTTTAAAAGAATATTTTGTCTGTGTGATTTAAATAAAATAATAGATTTTCCTGTTACATCATCTATTCCTTGCATATTGAAGTCGAGATATCTTGAAAACTAGTAAATATTGGGAAAAACTTTATATTACAAAGATTACTCAAAATTTAACGATCTTTCAGATGGACCATAGGATTCAAAAATGTGTACGTATCGCCACGACATCTAAACAGAAAGTACTAACAATTCCAACTGTAATTTGAAGCTATTCGAAAGACCTAACAACCCCAGTTTCCGGAACTAACAATAAAATAAATTTCTTCATTTCGGAGATATAGGCAGTGGGAGTGTTAAATGGACACCCTGTATATCTACTGCCCCTCATCTCCCGATCCTCCCCCACTATACTTGACCGCGTACGCGCGCTTGCTCGTTTTTGAGTATGTCTGGAGGAATTTTTTTACCTATTTCGCATCATATTATCGGAAAGTTAGAATATACCTTTTGTAGTACATATTATACTTCTCTTTTAAAATCCGGCTGAAAATTTAAAATCGCACTACCTCCAACGCATCTAGAAATTTCTCAAAATAGTGTAGCAAAAAATTCGAATTGCTATTGTGCCAAAACTACTGGTCCGACAGCGCCTGGTTTGTGCACACTTAAATATGGCGAAGCAATGAATTTAAAAAAAACCGCTAGATTTTCCGATTTTTCAGGATTTTCTTCGTTTCTAATTATCCGATCGGATCGATCGACCTCTCGCTTTATTCGTATTTCGATTCTCTACAAATTGTCTCATAATAGCATTCAGATTGCTTTGTTAGTTTAGGTTTTATAAGCAAAAAACTAAAAAACGCGTTTGTTTGCATAAAAATGTTTATAAAAAATTATTTAATGATAAATTTGAGTAGGAAACATAAGCATATATCTACAGGCTGTTTTTTACATGATGGCACAATCCGTTTGCTACTAGTATCTGTCAGAAAATCACTGATTTAATGCTGTTCACGTTATTCGTCGTCGTCAAATCCGGCAATTTGAACCATCTTCTATCTCTAAAAATAACCGAAATCCCCACGATGCATCCGATATACATAAAAAAATATGTACTTCCACAAGCATACGCCTACCTACGTATTTATTATTCCACAGGTGTTCCGAGCAATCGCCAACCTACTAGAAGTGACAAATTACTCCATCACATTCTACATTTACTGCCTGTTCTCCGAAGACTTCAGGAACACCTTGCTGAGAACCCTCAGCCTACCCAGCAGCACCCCCGCCCGCGGCTTGATGAAGCCTCCTCCACCAACGGCCACGACGACCATAACCCAGCATAGAAGTGTTTGATATAAAAGCAGCAGGCCGCTGGCGACACCGGTCTAAAATATTTCACGAAGCACGCACAAGATCAATTATCTGTTACTTTTTGGTGCTAAGCAAACCAGGAATAAAGAGGAGTAATGAGATTAGCCTAAGATTTTGTTACGAATATTTGTTTACATTACGAGAAACTTCCAACGGTGGTGTAGTAATGAAAGGAGGGAAAGAATATTGTTTAAGCATTTCAGATAGTGTACATAAGAAACAATTTTCACTTTTATATGTTTCCAGTTGGACAAACTGGAAAAATAAATCAAAATTGTCTCCTTCAGGTGGAGCAAAAGGAATAAAAATTGAAGTGATAACTTAGATATTCTTTAGGATAAATCAAATTATACGAGTTGAAATATGCATTATAGATAGCATAATTTTACTGAAATAAAGTTTTTTAATACTAATATACCATACGAGTCAGCCTTGCAGCTTCTATTTTATTATTTATTTTTAATTTAAAACTATTTTAAAGGTAAAAAAGATGTAGGAATTTTAACCTTGCAACTTTTCTTTTTTGCATATTTTCAACAATTCAAGATTGTAAACTAAAACATATTTAATTGGGCGTATTCCAAATAAGTTTAATAAAAATATTAACGAGGGACCGATAATAACTAGGTATGTAGTAAACCAGGTGGTCTTAAAGTAAGAATACCTAATATTTTGAAAAAGCGACAAAGTTTAATGAAATCCACTTAAAAAAAATAGAACATTTTAAACAGATTATATACATACACTGTTTTCTACTTTGAGTCAGCACACCCTTGTATTTTAGAATGGTTTTTTCTCTTTTTTTTACATGGAGTGAGACTTGATAAGATCTACGGCTCACTATACAGGGTGACCCATTGACGGTACGGAGCGACTGTACAGGCTGTTACAAATTCGCTTCTCACTATAGAGATCTCGGAACCGATAAGAGATACAAACTAGCTTAAATGGGGGCAAAGTTGAGTAATCAGGGGACCAACATTATGCCTCTAAAAAATCAAGGATAACATGATTACTTTTCGAAATATTTGAAAAAAAAACGAAATTTTGGAAATCCGTTTTTGTTTCATTTCAGCTTAGTTTGAGATGATATTGAAAAAAGAAGAACACTTGCTCAGGGCCACTTTTTGCCCTCTATCGAATGGCATCATCAATTTTTATATGTGACGTTTCGTCTCTCCAGGACCATCATCAACATCATTTTTTTAAGTACGACCCTAGAAATTTAATTACATTTTTTGCAAACCTTCATGACCCCCAATACTGTACTGTCTCAGCCCGAACCACATTCAGACGTTTTGTCTCCAAAAAATCATCTTCAGTGTATTCATTCCAAGTTTATCTAAATTTTTTATTTAGATTCCTTTGTTTATTGTATTATTGTACACTGTAAGTGTCGTTAGACCCTGTGAAATCCATTTAAACTATTACCATCACTAGGTCAAACAAAACTCAATAAGTTGTTGCGTCAAAATTAAAACATTATCTATTACAATTTTAATTTTATTATGACAAATTAATTCTTAAAAATGCATATGAACAACCAAAACGCCAACTAAATATTATTCTTTAAAAAATTTCAGTAAATGTTCAAAAGCATTTTCGTTTTGGCAAAGGTTGAAAATGAAGATCAGCGTAATATTATCGGAATTTATTATGTCTGTAACCGCAACTGTGAAAGAACATGTTTGTATGAATATCCTGAAAAAAATTGATCGGAATTTGTTTGAATTTTCAGCACTCGAGAAGCCTAGAAATAACTATGGACACGAGAATAAAACTCTAATAATTTTTTATTTTAATGCATGGTGGTAACAATAACTAGATGGAGTTCACAGGATCTAACGACACTTAACGTGTACGATAATTCAATAAACAAATAAATCTAAACAAAAAATTTAGATGAATTTGGAACGAATCTAGTTTGGACTGAGGCAATATAGTATTGAGGGTCATGAAGGCTTGCAAAAAATGTAATAAAATTTCTAGGGCCATATTTAAAAAAATGAAGTTGATGATGGTCCGAGAGAGACGAAACGTTACATATAAAAATTGATTATGCCATTCGATAGAGGGAAAAAAGTGACCATGAGAAAGTGTTCTTATTTTTTCAATATCAGCTCAAACAATGCTGAAATTAAACAAAAACGGATTTCCAAAATTTCGAATTTTTCAAATATTTCGAAAACTAATCATGTTAGCCTTAATTTTTTAGAGACATAATGTTGGGTCCCTGATTACGCAACTTTGCCCCCATTTAAGCTAGTTTGTATCTCTTACCGTTTTCGAGATCCCTGTACTGAGAAGCGAATTTGTAACAGCCAGTATAGAGAGCCACCAACTACTCGTGACGATATGATAAATAGAATAAGACTAGCTTGTCTTGATATTACACCACAAATGCTACATGACATTGATATCGTTTGCCGAATAAACCAAGAAAGAGGAAATATTTTTGAACACCTATTTTAACACTTAATAAAACCTTGTTTTATCAATAAATATATATTCTGCTATCATATAAAAGATGTCCCATTCACTAAAAATCCAATAAGAATAAGAAAGCTGCATAATTTAAGATCATTGTTCTTTTCTGCAAAAAGTAAAGATACATTTTAAGCAATGCTTTTTTGTTTCAACTCTTTAGCCCTAGTACGTCGACGCTATTTTGGTAAAAAAATTAAAAATAAAGAAATTGCTAAAAATATTGTAAAATATGAGGAACTGATATACAAGGTGGCCAAATGAAAACGAATCAGAGCCATTTTCAGGAACTGCGTCAAGATTGTAGAAACGTTCAGACCCGTCGATTTTAGATTAAAGGGGGACATTCTTTGCTGGTATTTTTGACTCCGCCACTTTCACCCCCAAGCAAGGGTAAGCATCACCCCGAAATATTTAAATGGCAAATGGTTGAGTAATATTTCTTTTGAAAGCTATTACAATTCTCTCTACAACAGACTTTTCTTTATAAGGCAGGCCGGTTTTTGTAAAATAATATACAGGGTGATTCAGGACTTATCCAAAATAAAAATCCTGGATGTACAGGGGACCCTTACAAATACAATTTTGTAAAGAAAAAATCAAAAAGGGCAGTTCGAAATTGATTTAAAAATACACTTCTGCACGGCACTGGAAATTGGTCCACTGTAAAACCTGACCGCGCACAATGCGACCGGCATGGCGGTGTGATAAAAACCGACAAAAACTTTCGCAAGGAAAGAAATAAATAGAATTTTATAGCACCTTTTTATATCGGCAAATTCAAATGCTTTTGCCTTTAATTATTAATAAAATTTATTTGTGTTTTTAAATAATAAAATCATTTGACATACCCGATGTTACAACAATAATTATTGTTCAAAATTTTATCCACTAACGTGTAAACACATTTGGGTCCGTCGTACTTTCTACGAACTAACACAAATGACGTCTTGCTGCTTCACCATAACACAAATGCTTCACCATAATACAAATGTTGTCTTGCTTCACCATAAATTAAAACGATATCCATCAACTCTGAGTTGCTATACACGCAAACCATTTTTGACACTAACTACTAAAACACTTATATGTGGTGTTTACAACACCACATATAATAGGTAAAAACTACCGCAACGACGGATTTCAGTATTAGGAGTCACATGGCTCTCCACGCGTATTGCGAATGTCGCTAGAGGGTACAGTTGTCCAGCTATGTAGTGGTTGAATGTACTATAACTTCAATAATTTTTTTCTCGGAAACTATAAGGATTTTACAAATATTTTTTTTACGTTATTAACTCCATTTCTCATGCCGCATCTATTCCCAAATTTTTTTGGATAAGTTGTGAATCACCTTGTATAATTACCGAAACAGCAAATAAATATCGTTTGTTTCGAAATGATACGGGGGTAAATGAAAATTTATTCTCTTTCTTTAGGTACAATACAAAAATCTAAATATTTCCTAAACGGATTGAGATATCAAGATGCGGTTTTGACCAGTTTTATTTTAATTAAATGTTGGCCACAATGACTTAAGCAAAAAGTATATCGTTCCATTTAAAATTTCCAAGAAAAATTAGGGAATAGGTTAGGTTTCAACATATCGCCATTTTGTACCTTTATTAAACAACTTTTTGCCATCACTAAAACATTTATTAAATCTGTAGGGTATTGTAATTTTACAAACCTAATTACAAGAAAATCCATTAAAGCGATCCGAAAACAGCATTTTTTCAAATTAATAACAGAAATTTATCCCACCCCTCTGTTTATCGAGGAAATAAAAAACTTCACTAGGAAAAGTTTTACGAAATGGACTATCGACTAAAACTGATAAAAAATATATCCACGATAATAAGGCATTTTTTCATTTAAAGACAATTTTAAACATTTCTTGATCAGTTGCTCCCTCTTACAGAGATTTGTGAAAAATTAAAATATTTTTAGCGAAATTTTCATGGTCACTTTTATTATAAGAATTTTTTCCCCGAACCTATAGGACCAATAGGTTCCCATTACAGCCTGCCTTAATCAAACATCCTGTATAATTACTGTTTCTATCCCAACTTCGTGGCCAGTTGTGTTAAAAAGCTTTGTCAAAGACTAATTCATGTTGCAAACATAAAATTTCTCATATTGATGAATTAGTTTATGTATGTATGCAAGGTTTTCTAAATAATATGTTTTAAAAATTGTACTTACTATAGCAAATACCCTGTATGCCCAATATAAATATGAAATTTAAGCATTAGCTAATAGGCACACATACGATTTAATTAAGCTATAAGTTTTCTACTTTAAAAAAGTTTAATGTGATTTTTCAAATTTTTTAACACAGTGAGCCAAGTACCTAAAGGTACAAACAGAAATTACGCATTTTTAGGTATATCTCATTAAGTACTCCATGGAAAAAAAATAATTAAAATCAACTCATGCTCTAAAATATGAAAGTGGTGCTGCTCAATCTGGAACATAGTGTGTATACAGAATGTTGACGATACAACAAACAAGATGTAACTTTTCAAAGATTTGTTAATAGGTCTAAATTTTCCCAATGGTGTTACAATTTCATTATTATAACAATAACAAATTTGCGTTTTCTGGAAAACACTTTTGCGAGTTTGGAACCTCTGTATCGTACAACGTTCTGTGTGTTACGCCACTGACTACCATCTCCAGAAACACCACATTACAAGTACAATAAAGCACATACTGTTCACACGTTGATGGAAATGTATTTAATATGTAAGGCTAGTATAAGTTGTTCTCTCAAGAGTGTAAGCGCAAAGCAACATTCCATTTTGATAAATGTAAATATTCGTAAAAATGTTTTATATACATTTGCATTTTTCCAATAAAAGATGAAAGTAAATTTAAGATTAACTACTTAATTAACGAACATCTTTTAGTAATTTTTGTATACATTTTAGCATTTATTTAGTTGGAAATCGATAGACTGTTGAAAATGTTTATAATCGTATGAAAAAAATCTCGTGTATACAGGGTGTCCGGAAATGATGAGCAAAAAATTCAGGGGATAATTCTAGACCGAAAATAAATGCTACCTCTTTCTATAACATTTTTTCCAAAACTGATTATTAACGGATTTCGTATTCATCACATGCAAGCAATGTTATTTTAGCGTTATTCTCGAAAACGGTTAGATTTATAGAAACAAATAAAGTATACCTTTTTTATGTCAAAAGGTTGGGAGAACAAAAATATTCAGTCAAAAGTCGCATAAAGTGTAGCACAAAAAAGTTGGAACCATTCAAATCAAAATAAAGGCTCGTATGTGGTGCCCTCTACAAAATGCGAAAAAACGGTGGGCAAATTTATAATCCTCATCCCGAAAAACCCCCATATCCGAAATTTCGTCAAAATATTATGAGTGTGGCAAAAGGTATTGCAAAAAAACTGCAAATAAAATTTAACTTTAACACCCTGTAACTCCGTTAATAATCAGTTTTGGAAAATATGTTATAGAAAGAGGTAGCATTTATTTTCGGTCTAGAATTATCCCCTGAATTTTTTGCTCATCATTTCTGGACACCCTGTATAATGGACAGATTATTTTTAATGGAAAAGGAAAGAAATATGTTACGGTGTATCAGAAGATGAATTAATAGATATAGATTTTGAAATGGTGATATTACGAAATTAATTCTTGACTTTAAACGCAGTTTTAATTTGCCGACTCAAATAGATTAATTCCAACAAAATATTCAGAACAATATAAAGCCGTTAGCTTGTTTATCTCATAATAACAGCTTATAATTATTTTTAATAATTTATTTTTTATTACTCTTCAATTTTTTTAACCTTAGCACTTTGTAGCTCGAAAACGAACATTAATTTTCTAAAATAAGTTGCATAAATACATCAATTTTATCTTATCATTATTCAAAATAAGATCTTTGGAGCTGTACCTACATACAAACAAAATACAAATAGTATATAATGGAATATAGCAAATACTTAGGTACTCAAATACGAGCTTCAAAGTTAAGTATTTTTATGAGGTAAACAGGTGACTCTCATAATTCTACAGGGTGTTTTAATTGAAGTAGCAAAAATGGTACAAGTGAATGTAGAGCCAAAAATAAGAGGATTGAAGTAAAAATACCTTATATGAAAGTTGCACCCCTCTTAAAGCAGGGGATTGAAATTCACATTTTAAATTTTTTTCTATAACAAGACAACTTTTCAATATTTGTTCGATCATTGGCATATTTTATAAAGGAGTGAAACAGTCGACCCCATTGCAATATTTTATTAGAAATTTTTTATATGAGGTAAATTATTTATTTAAAAATATTTGTTAAAAAGACTGATTTATTGTGCAACTTTTTAACCTCTTGTAATTTTTCGATAAAACCGATAGTTTTCTAGTAAAATAATTAGATGCGTCATCGTTCATTAAAGGGGTAATTGCGAAAATTTATAAAATAAAGTAGCGGATGTCACAACAAAAAAATTGTTATTTATCATATTAATAAATTGACACTTTCTGTCAATAAGCTGGTAATTTAATAATAACATTAAGAATAATTTGCTATTAATTAATGAAAAATGTTTGATAACTTATGACTATGGGACATATTAGGTCAAATTATTTAAGTATATGAAATAAAAAATACAAACGAAAAACAAGAAATGCAAAATTAAATTTAAAGAATATTCTCGAAATAATTTCCATTTTGCTGCAAGCATAACCTAATACGTCTATTGAAGTTATAACGCACTCACACAAACAGTTCTTGGTTATTGCGAAGACCATCTGCTGCCTGAAATATTCTTAAGTCTAGTTCTTCTAAGGAGGCAACAGGAGTGACATAAACAATACTATTTATGTGTCCCCACAAAAAAAAATCCATAGGCGTTAGGTCAGGTGAATGTGCAGGCCAACAAACAGGGGCATCATGACCACGACCAAGCAATTCAGGTGATTTAAATTTAACCATACTCTAACGGCAAGTGTACTATGTGCAGACGCCCCATCGTGGATATACCACATCACCTGACGTGTAGCGAGGGGTACATCCTCAAGTAATGTTGCGACATTTTCGTTCAAAAATCTAAAATACTCGGCCGCTGCAAGCCTGTGTGGAAGAATAAAAGGACCTACTACTAGAGTATTTCCTACAATTACCATCCAAACGTTTAAACTGAAATTATGTTGACGTCTTGAAACAAATATTTCATGAGTATTATCTTCCGACCATGAATGAACATTATGAAGGTTTACTGCAGCTACTCTAGAAAAATTTGCTTCATTAGGAAATTTAAGTCATGCCTGGAAATATGAATTGACAAAACTCCATGCGGTTAGGTAAATCAGGGTCATTCAATTCTTGCACGGGTTGATGGTGAAAAGGGTATAAAAGATTTTCATGAGCTACATTCCACACAAGACTGAGAAACTTGCAGTTGCCTGGACACATGTCTTTTGCTTGTACCACAGTCTTGTTCTAGATGTTCCAGTATAGCTTCCTCAGTTTCAACAGTTCGGTCATTACGCCTTCTTCCGGCACCCTCACGATTGGGCTGAATTTTACGTTTCACAAAGCCTTCTTTCCACCGAGGCCAATGTCTGTCTATGAGGAATCGGTCGGTTTGGATATCTTTGGTGGTATAATCTTACTGCAGCGTTACTATTTTTTCTGGATTCGAAAAACACTTGGAGCATGTCGACATATTCGTCATTAGTATAAATATTAATTGCCATAATTATTCTGATAAAAAATTAATCAATTGGTACTAATTATTGGTTGATAGAAAGTGTCAATTTATTAATATGATAAATAACAATTATTTATTTGTTACGACATCCGCCTACTTTATTTTTACAAATTTTCGCAATTACCCTTTTAGTGAACGATGACGCATCTAATTTTTTTACTAGAAAATTATCGGTTTTATCGAAAAATTACAAGAAGTAAAAAAGTTAGGCAATAAATCAGGCTTCCCAATAAATATTTTTAAATATATTTCTAATAAAATATTGCAACTGTTTCACTCCTTTATAAAATACGCCAATGGTCGAACAAGTATTGAAAAGTTGTGTCTTTATTAGTAGGATACTCATAACAAGTTTCGTGTCTCTAGCATTCCTGATGTTAAAGAAAAAAAATTAAAATGTGAATTTCAATCCCCTCCTTTAAGAGGGTATATCGCCTCAGGGGTACAACATTCATATAAAGAATTTTTACTTCAATCCAGCCAAAAGCCGAAAATAAGAATTTTTGGCTCTAAATTCACTAGTACCAACTTCATTTACAAACACTCTGTATAGGTTTGTTCTTACAGCAGTCTCAAACTGTTATCAAACTATCAGATATACTCTGCCTCTCTTAAGTTGTCACATACTTTCAGCGAGTCTAAGGCCACGAATGAATTGGTAAAACACCTTTCAGTCCTCAGCTGCTGTAAAAATAGACCTTATATTACTTATACATAAGAGATAACTACTTGCGATTGTATTCGTTACTTATTAATTTGAAAATAACTGTGATATAAGGGCGAGAAATATTTAACCTGCAGAAACTGCCTAAGTATGAAATATTCACTATAGTCTTGTTTATAATAGTTTGTAATATATGTCTTGTATGTATTTATGTATTTACAATAAATAATGAGCAAATGTTATAAGCTTACCTTATTGCATTCCTATGGTACCCAATTCATATTATTTTTGTAACATTCTCACATAATTTGGTAATGATTAAATAAATTAGAACTATAACAAAAAATAAAATAAGATTTAAGATATACAGATAGAACTAGATATAATTCTTGCAGCTTCACTGTTGCGGTAAAATGACCGAAACATTAAAACATTTTTATGAAAAGTTCCTTTAAAAATTCAAAAGTTACCATACTCTCTGCCTTACTGATTGGTATGAAATATATATAAAGCTAGATGCTTTACAAGTAGGAAGAAATAAAACATGGATATATCGTAAATCAACGTTTATTTCCAATTTATTAACGTAATCTGGTAGCAAAACTTCTGATGAATATTTTTCAAAGTCAAATCGAAGTTTGGACCTCAGATCAACTGCTGATTTAGGGTGCAAACAAAATTGTTCCAACATGCAATACAGCTCTTCTAAATCTTTATACAAACATTCAGTTGGATAAATTTCCGGATAAACCAAATCTCTGGGCAATAGAGGCAAACAACCACAGTATGTTGCTTCCATTCTGTAAAATTGAGGCAACAATTACCAAAACCTCAACAATTATTCATTACGGCTTTAAAACAATTAATGGTAAAAGCTTTGAAAAATTCTTGTTACTCGAAAACTCAATATTGATGGAGTTCCATAACATCAAAGTTATGTTTTATTTTATATTTACCACGTTTCCAGTATAAATTCTAGTATCTTATAAAAGGAACCAAATTTGAAAAAGAGTTGTGGCCAAACACTAATTTTAAAAAATATACATATAATTTTGGGCTTACATTTAATTAGTATTGAGATTTAAAAAAAAACTACTATTTTTATGAATAGAATCACTGACTAAAGGCATTTTGATATGTTTGAAAGAGAAATCACTCTGGTTGCCTAGCACCCACAGCAAAATCACCAAAATTGTTGTGCCTTACAAATTTTATAAATAAAAATGTCCAACTCAACCAAATCGCTGTGGATGTTTAAACACCCAGAGCCCAAGGGATTCGGCATCTAGGGAAAAAATATATACTTACATGGAGACCCCAAAAAATTCATGTTTTGCAGTAGACACAACTATATGGCTTGAGTTTAACACTTCAAGATATTTTCTTTTACTCTCTACATATCCAAAATGAACAATATTATCATTCAGTTCTTCCCTGGTCTTGTTAAATATTTCTGAAACATCAGTATATGTTTGTCCTAAAACTGATAACTTGAATTTGCATTTGCTTTGCTTAAGCTTCAACATTACATTGAAGAAGTCATCAGGACCCTTATCAAACTCCCAACGGTGCGGCCAGACTATGTGTAAAATTGATTCTTCCAATTCACTAGTCAAGTTCATTTGAATATCTAAAGGAAATTTTACAGGAAAATATAACACTTCCGATTTTCCTTCAATGCGTTCTCTAATTCCCATTGGTTTATTGTCAGGAAAGATTTTTAATATTTTAATAATGCTCTCCAAAAACGACGATCTATTAAAATTAGAATTAAATAACAAATGATCTGCTGCCAAACTGAAATGAGTTTCCAAAATGTATCAATTAAAAATGCAATTACCGAAATTGTTCACCTAGTTGTTATTTCATTATAGGCATATTGTATGTCTCGGTCCTTGATCTGTTGCACCGGATAGATTAATTGATTCTCATGAAAGTATACAATCTTTTTTAAACCGCACAAGTCCGGCCTAAGTCCCAATAATTCTGCTAAGTTTAATACTGAACTACAAAAAAGAACTGTCTGTGTCGATATTCTCGGTATTCTATCACATAATATCAGAGCACTGCAACGTGCCCTCCAATGCCATTTCCTTGCAGATAAAGTCACCAGGGTATATTTAATTCCTCTTTCATCTAAGCCTAAAATATTGCAATATGACAAAATTTGTCTTCATATATAAGAATTATAAACAATACTTCCTGATAGGGTGTCGATAAGTTCTTTGTGTGAACCTCCATAAAATGGTTCAATAAATAGTACTTTAGGTCCATTAATACAAAAGTTCTCCATAGCACAACAGGAAATTTATTTCATTATTGAAAACTGTGAACTCCCTAAATACAAATAGAAATAAGTAAAAGTAATCAACATCAATACTCATAACAAAATTTGAGGTTAGTAGTTTACTTGGTCTTGGTACGCTGACGTCGCTGACTCTGGTAGTTGCAATTTGTAATAACCAGTAGCGCGTTTCCACGGATCATAGACTTAAAGATAGGCTACTCCAGCTCCCGTCAAATCGTATTTTATTTGTGAGGCATGCCACCATTTTTAGAGATGCCGAATTCATATGTATTTGTACTTTACTCCAAATTGTTGAGAACTATAATTCAAGTGGCAAAAATATAGTCAAATCTTTAAATGACAAAAATATTATTTTTAACTGCTTTTTCTTTTCATACTTTTAATATTAAAATTAAAGTTCCTCGTTTGTATATCTCATTAGCTTCAGGACACCCTGTATATCGAAGATACATGAAACACGTAACGTGCAATCAAAGAAATTTATTCCAAAAAAGAAATGCATATGATACCATTAGAAAATTAAAATACCTAGATATATGCTGCATACCACTGCATAGAAGGATAAATGTGGATCGTTTCAAATAACTAAACAGATTTATGCAAAATCTGTGTATCTATTTCTTTTGTTGGTATTTCCCTTATTATTACGATTTTAATTTATTAAAATTTTCACTTTTTAATAAATTGATTTATCTATACAGGGTGTCCGCAAGTTTCACCAACAACGTTTGACTGCATATTCACAACGATAAATAAATAAATAAATACGATCTCCAAAAAAAGTTAAAAATTTTTTTCAAAAAAAGTCAAAAATAAAACTAATTTTAATTAATAACTTCATAACCCTTTTACCGATCGCGTTCAAATTTGGCACATTTATTTGGAGTATTATTTGTTAAAACTTTAGTCAAATCGTTATACTGGGTGGTAGTTTTCTCCAGTTACCTCCTCTTTTTAGCTCTCTTTTATATGCTTTAGTTTTATATAAATTCAGTTTAAGGAATATTGTCTTTAATAAAAAAAAACATACATGAGGTTAGCATGCATTAATGTAATATAAATTCAGTTTAAGGCATATTGTCTTTAATAAAAAAAAAAACATACGAGGTTTGTAGCAACATAAAGTAAATTATTCCTATTTTATTACAATCTATAAATTAATAAATGAACACGATATTTTATTTATTATTTTAGTGATATAATTATGCATTTCAAATAAATTAATACATTATTACTATAAAATCAGTGTAGTCAATGTTACATAATTTGTTTGTTATTTAATCACTCGACAAACAGGTCTTATGGTCTTAATACTATCACAGTATCAATAATTATTCTAAAAGCCTAACACAAGAGTGGAATTTGAAAATTAATCATATTCATGGCTGCTCTCTTTTCCAAGCAATGCATTTTTCTCTTCCTCCGTTACCTCAGTTAAAATCTGCTGATGCAGCGGTACTTTAGTCACCCTAGAATTAACTTTCCTTAACCCCTCCGTCGCTCCCGACTCTGTAAGTCTGTAAACAAGACAGTTGATAAATAAATATCAATAACATAATGTTCCGAAATTAGTTATTTTAATAAATCAATAAACAGAATAATAATTTTTTTTGTACATCACGTTTCATTGGAATTCCACAAAATAATATTAATGTGGAGAACGATGAAATGACATACTTAAAGACACAAAATTAAGAAGTTATTGTATAAAGTGACAATTTCGCAATGTATTATTCTGCGGCCAAGCTTGCAGTGCCAACAGCAACAAATCTATAATACTTCAGACATTTTACAAAAATTTTTTGAAATATACAGGATGATTCAGTCATAATGTCATTAATTGTAACCACATATTCGGAAGGCTTAATAAAGACAGAAAATCGGAAAAAAAAATTTTTACTCCACTTTTAAAATTGAAGGAAATCAACCCATAACTCCCGCTAAGAGGATGGCCCTGCCAGATGCCCAGATGGTCGGAAAATTTTGTAACGTAATGTCACGAATCAGTCGTCAGCTGAAGCGAACAGCGTTGCCAAGTTCACATCATAATCTGTGGTTCACATTTACTTTGGGTTCCGAATTAAACGTATGAGGATCATGCTACATTTTATTATAAATAACTTTAACGATTGTATGAACTTAGTGCAAAATGTTTTAACAAACCTGACTTCTCGAAGTCAACTTTCGTTAAAAGAAAATAAATAAAGCAGAAGTTTGTAGGCACACCGTATTTTATCAATTAAAAAAAGTCGGCACACTAAATACCCGAATATACAAAATACATTACACACAGTTACAAAACCATTAACAATTTAAAGCATTTATTCAAATCTACCACCCTCCATATCTCCCGCATTTTTCCTGCAAAGGCGTGAAGATCACACCATATAGATGGAGAGGGGGTGTGGATTGAAAAGACACACGAATATGAGGATATGGTGATTTTATAGGGAGTGTACAGAACGCAAATGCCGCTGATAGACAGAACTTCCCAAGCCCGTGGACAATTGTGCAAACCATTCAACGTCTTCGTGACATGGGGTCAATCATACTGCGCAGAGAACGTGCAGGACATTGACAAAATGACTTAAATGTGATAGAGGCTGTTTTAAATTTAGTCGAGGAGCAGCCTACTATTTCCACAAGAACAATTTCAAGGCGACTGGAGATATCACAAAGATATCACAAACCAAAGTTTGGCGGATATTGCGCGAGAATTCACTCAACCTACACCATTTTCAAAAAGTTCAATCTTTAGAACCTAATCGTCTTGAATTTTGTAATTGGTTCCTAAATCGAAGTGCAACAGAACCTAACTTTATTAACAAAGTGCTCTGGACGGATGAATGCTGTTTTACTCGTGCTGGCATTTTAAACAGGTAAAAAACATATTACTTTCTCAAAAACAATTAAGTACCTACCTAGGTTACACCAAAGTTTACATTTACACTAAAGTTTACATTTATTATGTAAACTTTGGTTATACTCAACTGCATATTGAATAATAAATTGAACATAATACTAAAACTGTGTATTATTTAACATAATAAATTATAAAACGTGAAAACGTTAATAATATTAAAAATGATAATTTGTAATAACCGTACATTCGAAAACAATCATCCCTATTCATTTGTTGTTTTAGTATCAACATTATAATAAATAAATAACACTTGTTATCACAATATTGAAGGTAAAATATCTATTTATCATGTATCGAGACAAAAATGTTTGTGCATGTACTACATTTTACCTTTGTGCGTGCCACTGTTGTTTACTTGTTTTTTGGAGGCGCTCTCCGATTTATGACCAAGCTCACCAAGTTAGTATTTGATGTATAACCGATCACTTTGTACACTCAATGCACATGGTCGACTACAGCTATTACCAGAACACAGTGCGCATGCAGATTTTACATTCAATTTCATTTTAAAATTGAAATAGTTTATCTTGCGCCTTCTAAAAATGATGACACGATTTTCCTTTGATAAAAAATCAACAACTTTTTGCTCTACTTTGCATCGAATACAATTCTACGACAGTCATATAGTGCACGTTCAAGTCAAAAGTGGGTTAGAAGGTTAGTGACCTGGACAGGTTAGCCTAGGTCGAAAATATGAAACAAGTTGTTTATTTGTCTCCGTCCGATTGTTTTTTTATGGAATATACAAGTCTCTCTCCTATTATTACTTACAGTCAATATTTAAATACTACATACATTTCACCCTCTCTTTATAATTTATCTAGTGAGTGTTGGTTTTTTGTCATTATTTCTGTAATGAAATTGAAATGGTTATGAAATGAAATTTAAATTATTTGAACTCTTGGAGTTTTGTAACTTCAATATTAAATTTTATTTAAAGTGAAACAGAGCTAATTTCTTTGGAGCCATAATAGTCACATTTGGTCACATGAAAACCCGCACACTACTCGTCGGTTTAGCTTTCAGAGGAGATTCAGTTTCAATATATGGGCAGGAATAGATGGCGATCATTTAATTGGGCCGCATTTTCTACCTGAACATCTGAATGGGCCACATTACTTTAAATTTTTAGTAGAATTGTTTGAAAACCTTCCTCTTCAGATGCTATGGGATATATAGTATATGCACAACGGAGCTCCGGCCCATTTTGCTCGCGATGTCCGTGGATTTTTAGACGATCAATGTCCCAGTCGGTGGGTAGGGAGAGGAGGGCCCATAAGATGGACAGCACGCTCGCCGGACCTAAATCCTATGGAGTTTTGTATACAAGGTTATATGAAATCTGTTGTGTATCACACCGAGGTAGAGAATGTAGAGCAGTTGCGGAATTGTATCGAAGATGCCGCTGAAGAAATATGTAAAAACCCTGGTTTATTCCATCGCATCCGCCACTCATCTATCCAACGTGTACACTTGTGCATAGATGGTAACGCTAATGTATTTGAACATTTGCTGTAAGCCCGAAGGCTTGCAGCAAATTAAAAAATTAACATTATTATGTTAATAAGAACTGATTTTTGACAAGGCATGCTCATACCTCCTCGAGGTTTTTGCTGGGGAACAATAACAATTTAATGTGTTGATTGCATAATTATAAAAAATAATTTATAGCATTTTAAATTATTATTGGCTGACGTGAGCAAACCGTTTATTTATTGTCTTTATATGTGCAAAAATATATAAATATGGCAACGTTGCATCTAAGGCACGTTGTTGATATCGTAGCCGTGCGCAAATTCTGAATAACCGACTGACGTCAGCCGGTCAGTAACAGCCTGAAAAGGGGGTTAAATAATGATTTGAAAATATTTTTTTTCTGCTTAAATATGCATTTAATTTTTTTTTTTAATCACGCCATCGTATTATACTCATTTTTCTCTATCTGCTCTTAAAATTAATGACATTACGACTGAATCACCCTGTATATATTTTTTTAAGTGGAATTCATCCTATTCTCATTGAATCACAAATTAATATCGAGGTTGTATAATATACTCACACTTGATCCATTTCATCATCCTCGTCATCACTGAGTGCAAAATACGGATTCTGTGAAGCTGGTCTAAATTTATAAGCCGTGAGAACAAAGAACACGTAAGTGGCCATTTCACGGAACATTTCATGTAACCACCCGTACTGAAACGGTACTGTAATCTTCAACAGATATACTATAATCCTTGTCGAGTAGATGTAACACACGATCATGACATAAAAGTGCCTGAACAACTTCAACTTTCTCAGATTCATAGCAGCCTTTCCATCGGTCTGCGAAGCCTCTTGCAGGTGTCTTATAGACCAGACGACAGGGAACAATATACAACCGCAACATAACAAATCGACGAGTATAACGAAATTCTTCCATGCGACATATTCACGAGCACCTTCCTCGCTCTCTTCTAATATAATCTCCGCTATGTTAGCAAGCACTTGAAGGGGTATTACAGCCATGAAAAGTCGCTTGTCTCTCGGAGTGAGGACGTGTTTAATGAAAGTCCATCCAGTGCCGACAAGTACCAGAACCACGAACAATAATGCCCCTTTGAGTAAGTGCGCAACATAAAACAGTATAGCCCAAGTAGCCAGATGGACTCCTAGTCTCTCGATGTAATGATAATTGACTCCATGAAACGCTAGAGAGATTGCCTTTAGGAACACTAGCACAGTCATCATGTAGTGTATTTTGAAAACGGGGTGCTTAGATTGTCTCAGCAAAAAGACCCAAAACATGCCCGACAACAGAAATAGAATAGACATCATGCAGTAAAGAGCAGGTAAAGGCATGTCTCCAGCAGATAAGTAGCTGCTTGGGTTATGTTCAACAATTTCCACGGTAAAATCCACGAAAGTCTCTGTGTCGGGATTATAGTTCGGGCAACTGTGGAAGAACAAGTTATAAAGTCCTTCCTCTTGAATACTTTCCACGGCCATGGCAAACTAAAATGTAATAACATATTTCTCTAATAATTAAAAATCAAATCGGTAGTTTTGAAAATAGTACGTACTGAACATGAAAAACCTTGGAAGGAATACTTACGGAAGCATTGTAATAGGAAAATTCATTTTCAACGTCTGACTTTATATCAAAATCTAAATTATTGCAAGATCCTGTACCTGACGCAGTCTTCATATCTTCACTGCTTTTGTAGATGTGAACGATTTGTTTTTCTTTACATATTACTTTTAATCTAAAAGTAAATTGTATTTAGTATACTGTAAACTTATAGAATTAAGTTCTTACTTTTTATTTTTGAGATCAAGTTTAAAATAGATTACAATTTCATCATTATTAAGTATTTTCACTTCGTCTTCTAAGACGCAGTGATCTTGATGGCCATCTAGATAAGGATTCATGCCATCATTTATGGTTTTATCCAGGCTGAAACCAAACTACTTTTTTTATTAGTAAAATTGTATCATATTATTATTTTCAATATCCTAATAGTCTTATTTTATTAAAATACCCCATTTTGATTTTATACAACAAGTAACACCTTAGAGTATTACGAGTACCTAACCTAACCCAACCTAACCCAACCCCTAACCCTACCTAACCCAACAGGGTTAAATTAGTGTTATGGAAATAAATCAGTTTAAAAACAGGAATTAAAAGCACAAAGCATACACATGCTTTGTGGTCCAACAGGACACTACTACAGGACTTTACTCGTTTCATTAGTTTTTGATATATTAGACACTTCTAGTAAAAATTATAAATTTTCAATTTTACTACAATGAATACAGCATACTAAAATATAAGTACGAGTATATAGAACATAGAGCATAAAAATGTTTCTGCAATACTATTGGATTAATAAGTTCCCAAATATATCTTCGTCCTACCAAACTAAGTTTTATTGTTAGTGGTACCTTAATATGGAATTAAAACTGAATTGTAATATATTATTCTGAATTGCTGTTCTAACTAATTAACCTATAAAGTTATGCGTAATTCAAATTAATGCCCACTTACCACAGCGGAATCATTCTTAGGAGTAGCTCGAAAATTGATTAACTTTACTTCTAGGACCCCTCCAGTATAAAATCCAAACGTACTAAGGGCAATGTATCTACGTGCATCGTTCTAAAAATGATAAATAAATTTTCACTTCTGATACTTCAAATATCTATATCTAAGTCAAACATTCTTGTATTAAATCGTATATCATATATGTAACTAATCCGACTTATTTCTATAGAAATTCATAAATACTAAAGATTTTCAAGATATTTATAAATAAATTTTAAGCATAAAATGCGTAAATCTTTGTACATGATTTGGAACACTGGATGATTACGCTAGGTACTTACTGTTATTTCCAGATTATGTATTCGGGCAGAAGACAATGCTGTACAAATGTAAATACAAATAATTTTTTCCAAAGAGGACCTCATAATTATTTTTAAATAAAGCTATTGATTTGGGGTAACCATGTAGACATTATAATGTGATAGAGCATATAATCACTATAATTTCTAGAACCTATACCAACAATCCAAAATAAACCATATGATCTGTATCAATAGTAGAAAACGAAGGTTTTTAGTATTTTAGGAAGGTCACCAAATTGGGTTATAATAATTAAGTTTATCACAACACTAATTAAATTCTGTTAAAACACTCGCACAAAATAAAATATTTTTAATAAAATATTAGATTCGCTGTCAAATCCGTGACTGTCAAATTTGAACATGTGTAACAAAACAACTACTATAACAGACAACTGCAACAACTAAAAGCACTAAACATTACAAGTGGGAAGCGTTCGGAAAAATAATGTGATTGTTAGAACAATGGTTCCACCCTTGTAGGAGTAGTACCACTAGTACCGCGCCGCGCCATTATTCTATGGCTAGAAATTGGCCTCAATGATTTGGGATCGAGGGGGATTATCCCTCTTTATCCTGCCTCATCTCGTGTAGGCCTGGACAGCCTTCGTAGGTGGGCCCCATCCGTCGTCTACCCCGACCGCAAATGCGGCCGGTGTAGGCGCTTTGTGGGACCTCCTTTTGTCCTGGCTGGGCCCCGCCGGCTAGGGCCCTTTCTTCTGGCGCTCTTCTTGCTTCGCCGGCTCGTCTGTGTAAACCCCGGGGGTAGTGTCATGTTTATG
>NW_019416529.1:413535-440814 GCF_000390285.2 Anoplophora glabripennis | reverse complement strand
CCCTCCCCTCCCGCGCTAGCCTAAGGGCCACCTTAGCAAAGCGCATCCCAGGCTGCATAGCCGCACTACCCTACCCAACCATACCACACATAAACATGACACTACCCCCGGGGTTTACACAGACGAGCCGGCGAAGCAAGAAGAGCGCCAGAAGAAAGGGACCTAGCCGGCGGGGCCCAGCCAGGACAAAAGGAGGTCCCACAAAGCGCCTACACCGGCCGCATTTGCGGTCGGGGTAGACAACGGATGGAGCCCACCTACGAAGGCTGTCCAGGCCTACACGAGATGAGGCAGGATAAAGAGGGTTAATCCCCCTCCATCCCAAATCATTGAGGCCAATTTCTAGCCATAGAATAATGGCGCGCGTCTGGAATGACTTGCAGTTCTTGGGAGTGGGTTCTTAAAGGGGTTAGGATAATTTTTCCTACCACTTTGCTCATAGCCGGGAGCAGGCTAATGGGCCGGTAGTTGGATGGGATGGTGTGATCTTTGTTGGGTTTTGGGATAAGGATTATGTTTGCTGTTTTCCAGCGGGTAGGGAAGTGTCTTAGTCTGAGTGTCGCGTTTGTTATGTTTAGTAGGGCCATGAGGCCCTTGTGTGGTAGTCGTTTAAGTGTCGTGTTATGTATATTGTCGGGTCCGGGGGCTTTTCTGTTTTTAAGTCTGCGTATTGTCAGTCTTAGTTCGTCAGGTGTTGCGGGGGGGATTATGTCATTGTCTGGCTCTCTGTCGACGCGTCGGGCCGCGCGCTCAGCCACTATCTCGAATTCCTCGTCTTCGTCGGGCAGCTGAGGCAGTCTACACTGCAGTTCCAGGCTATCGGCGAAAGCCTCGGCCTTTTCCTGGTTCGTGTAAACCACCCCCACACTACCGTGGATTGGAGGAATTTTACGGCGAGCGGTCTGTCGCAGGGCCCTCTGCGTTTTCCAGAGGCTGTTGTCTTGTGGATCCAGCGACTCCAGGTGCCTAGCCCAGTTATCCTGGGCCAGTTCATCCAGAGCCGCCTTCACCCGTCTGTTAAGTACGTTTAAGTCATGTCTGTGTCGGGGGAGGCGGGTGCGGGTGGCAAGCCGTTTCGCACGTCGTCTGTCACGTATTAAGTTTTTTATGTCATCGGGGAGGGTGCCCCGGGGGTTTGTCAGTCGGGGGACAATAGTCTCCGTCGTAGTCTGAGTCAGGGCGTTTTTAATGTCAGTCTCAAGGGAGAGGATTGCCGCCTCCAGATCATGGGTGGTTTCGATGACTGGGAGCGCCATGTTTCCTTGCATTACTGTTCGGAAACGCTCCCAGTCAGTGAACCTCCTCGTGAAGGTGCCTTCATATCTCTGTCTTCGCCCCAGATCCAGAAATATTGGATTGTGGGCGGAAGACCCTTCGTATTGGGTGGATATTTGGGCATTTAACGGTATAGATTTTAAGAGGGCAATGTCGATAACGTCGGGGCGTCCTACGGGTCCGTAATGTGTCGGTTCTGTCGGTCCGAGTATAGTCAAGTCGTCGTGTCTGTCTTGGTAATTCAGCAGGACGCGACCTCTTGTGGTCGTCGTCCCGCTGTGCCATATGGGGGACTTCGCGTTGAAGTCCCCGATGGCAATTGTCTGGGGCCAGGAAAGGATTTTGTCTAAGTCATTGTCAAGTAGTGGTAGTCTGGGTGGGTGGTAACAGGACACCACCGCAACGTCTCCATGCCGTAGCGATCTCACCGCTATCGCCACGGCCTCTGTGTTTTGAGTTTGGAGCCGCTGCAGCGGATAGTGGTCGATGCACTTCTTTACTATGAGTGCAACACCACCCCCGTTACGGTTTCTGTCATGTCTGTATATGTCATAGTCAGGGATGGAGGTACGGGATGCCTCGCTGAGGTAGGTCTCCTGGACAGCCATAACGTCTATGTTTAGACGGTTCAAGATGTCCACGAGTTCCGTTTTTTTGGCCCGGAACCCGTCAAGGTTCCAGGACGAAATTCTCAGCGAGGAGGGTTGGGAGGGCCGACGAGCCATTAGAAGTCGAATAATTTTTGCATATTCGACACCATGGTCGTCAGCTGGACGCAGAAGTCCTGAAGACGCTTTGTTGCGTCAATCAGGGCCGCCGCGCCCGGTTGGGAGGGTGTCGTGTCTGTGTGTGCGTGTGGTGAGGTGTTGTGTTTTTGTTTTTGTGTGTTTTGTGTTTTTCTGGTCATGTCAGCGTATGTGCGTCCTGGGGTTGTGTTTGGGGTGGGTAGGAGGGGCTGTCTGTGTGTTTGTGTAGTGTTTTGTGTCGTGTGTGTGTCTGTGTTTTGTGTTTTTGTGTTTTTAGCTTTGGGGTACTGAGGGCACCCCATATAGCTGGCGGGGTGTGGCCCGGCGCAATTTGCACACCTGGCGGGCGTGTCTTTGGCCTTTTTGCATACGTGCGTGCTGTGGTTTTCGCCACATTTTACGCACTTTGGCTCAGCTGTGCACCGGGTCTGGCCGTGGCCGAACCGCTGGCACCGGTGGCACTGTGTGGCAACCCGCTGCTTTCGCTGCAGCTCTACTCGAACCACGAGCGAGCAGCAGCGGGTTACCTTCAGGATGTCCTCCTGGTCCTGTGGGGCCTGAACTAGGACCAGGGGCATTTCCTGTTTATTTTGACGGCTCGCCATGCGGTGCACTATTGCGCCGGGGAACCCTTGTCTTGCGAGGTCGAGTTGGACCTCACTTGGCGAAACACCCGCAGGTATTCCGCGTATCACCACCCTCAGCGTTTTTTCTTCGCTGAGGGTGAAGGTGTGGTACTCCTCGCCTTTGTCTGTCAGTGTCTTTGTCACCACTAGTACCATCCACTAGTGAGCCTTATTTATCTGGTGTTGTTCGTAAGTACATAGTATAGATATGATAGTAAGAATACTATATTCTATATATAAGTCACGGAAGAACCAACCCCTATGATAAGATCACAGTATAGTATACTGTGGATAAGATAAACTAATTACTACATTTACAACAAGGATATACAGGTATCTGGCATACCAAAAATAAATTTTAATAAATAAAATTAACTTGTGGACAGCCATGGAAATTTATTTTTAAACGTCATTAATTTGAGAAAATTACTCAATTTAATTTTTCTTCAAAAGTTTTTAAGATAAATATTCAACATGAATAAGACAAATATACTGTCTGCTCAGAAGGTTAAACTTCACGGAATGACTTCGTCAAAATGGACAACTAAAGATAAAATCACTCAATATAAAGGACTGATAAATTTATACAGTAAGTATTTATTGTATTACGATGAAGGAACTATATATAGTTTTTTCACAACATATGTATGGTATGCGGTATATTTTAAATTTTGAGTGTTATCCGCTCTAGTTTGCCCCGTGCCGCATTTTATTTTGGCGTCAGAAAATCGCGGAATGTCTCTTGTATTAATAGCTTTGTTCCTAGAGCATTCCACCATAGCAATTTTCAAGTGGCAAACGCATGCGCAAAATTCATTGTTTCAAAATTCGAATCAAATACGATTACGTCTGCAAAAATAGAAAATAATTTTTTTATGTATAGCACTATTGGTAATTAAAAAACTGAAAATATTCAGTGGCGTACCTATATAAATATACAACCTTAATTATATCTACAACATTCTGAATTTTGCCTCTTTTAATCCACTATACCTACTTTGAAAAATAACCCTACCTATTTATTATTTTTCACAAAATGATTTTTTTAAATTTAATAGCAAGAGATAAAAAGATTATAGAAATGGACACCATTGTTGAAGAAAAGAAACAAAATAGGGAACTAAAAAATATTCAAAAAGAAATAGAAAAAAACAGACAAGATTTAGATAATGCTATTCGAGGAGATAAACAAAAAATTAGAAATATTTTAGCGGAACACAAAGAAATTCAGTTAGCATTTCAGAATGCCCCACCACAGGTAAATTTTCTCTTTAATTATAATATTGTCAATCTAATTACTAGCAGCGGCCAGTGAAAATTGAAGTGGTCTTATTTTTATAGAAACATGGGACCATTACTATTTACACATGTGCAAAATATTTTTACTCATTATTAACTGACAGATACAATTAGGCGTTTCTTTTTATATTTCACAAAATTAATTTTCCTTTATACCTATTAAAAATTTATTTACCAACATATCTATTTCTCAAAATTAATAATGTAAAAAATGTAAAACAATATTTTGCACATAAGGTGCATACAATCGCAGGGTGGGCACCCTTAGTTATAATTTCAAAATTTTTCATTGCAAAAGTTGTCTTTATGGACCTAGAAATCGTCTTCTAAAAAACAGCATGGTTTTTATTTATAAAAATATGACCACGTCAAGTTACCAGATGACGCTGGTAAGTACTCATTATTTTGTTCATTCCGTGACTTTTCAGAAAATTATAGATATGATACATCAGGTAACTTTCACAAAAAGAAAAATGAGAGATATGTTAAAATACAGAATGAAGCTAAAGTCTGATAAGTTAATTGACCTAAAGGTACCTAACATCACAAATTTTGTTTGAAAAAAAAATTAATATTACTTACCTTTTTTCCAAATGATCAGATTAGGCAAGCTCAATATGAAGACAACATAAAATATCAAGGAAAAAGTTGGCAAGCAATGTTACCTTGTGAAAAAGACGCTCACCTAATCACCGGTAAAGTGCAAGATGCAATTTTGAAAAAGGAAGCTGCAATATACATCCGCAATTCTTATAAGGAAATGATAGCGATTATGAAAAAAGTAAATCAAACTTTATAACTCAACTAAAATTTGTCCACTTATTTGATTAAACAGTACAATCAAATCGTAGGACACTCTCTACTTTGACGCCATTTTGGTGTCTATTCGCAACGATGGCATAACTCAAGGCAAATGCATGATCAACGCAACGACATTGGGGCAATTAGGAACAGAGTATCTGGACGACAGAAGGCAAGAATTTCAGTTGCTAGAAACGCTCGTGAAGAGAGATATGGTCAGTCGTAAGAAGGATTTGGAAACGGCAAGGAAAAATGTGGCGAGTTTCGCAATGAATATGAAACACGTCCTGAGGCGTGATGTAAGTACAGTTTTTTTGTTTAATTTAATGGTTGGCTGGCTTTTTGCAGTTAACAAATTAAATATAATAAAACCTTTATTATCTCGTATTTATAAATGCAGGGTTTAATGGTGCATTAAAATTGAAATATGTTTCTCGTATTTTAAGCATATTTGTCCTTAAATATGCATTGTTTAGATATCACACTATTAGTTGTCTAAAAAAAGCTCTATATAAATATTTTTCGAAAGAAATGAAAACAATAATTCAAAATTTTCTGCGCAGGATTAAAATGTGAAGCAACTTATCAAAAAGTGTATTGAGACAAAGGAATGATATTTTGAACACCCTTTGTAAAATTTAAATCAATTCTACATCTAATCACCACCCGGTATATTGTAATTCACATTCTAAGAGTGTTTAATTCAAAATGAGCTCGGAAAATGAAGACGAGCATTTACCGGGGAAGTACTGGCAGCAGTAAAAAGTGCTGTTTCACAATTAATCCCCAAAAAATCGTCGAGACAGTACGCGATTGCCTACAACGAAATTAAAGGGTGGTGTAGTTCGAAGAAAATTCAAAAAGTGTCCGAAGCGGTATTACTGGCATATTTTGAACATAAAATTAATAAAATTAAACCTTGGACATTATGGTTAGAAGATTCCATGTTAAAAAGTACACTCAAGGCTAAAAAAATGTAAATATCTGAAAATTTCCATAACTAATACCATATTTGCAAATTTGCAAATCAATTGGATACCGTTCAAAAAAGTCCAGTATTCTAACGAAAGAGGAAATTGAAAGATTGTTACAAGAATAGATTTCTGCTAGAAAAGATAATTCAAATTAATATAAATCGATTGATTTAACTAATTTTAGACAACTTTTCAAGTGATTTTAATAATAGTGTTTGTGGAGGTTCGAAAAGAAATGAGCTACTAAAGATAACGATCCATGATATAAGAGACAAAGATTCAATTATTATCATAAGAATTCCTGATTCCAAAACTCATACACCGAGATGTTTTGTGAATTCCAGTCCAGACCAAATGAAGATATACGCAAATATTGTGCTTTTGTACGACAGTTACTACAAGTCGAAGATTTTTTATGAAGTATGTCAGGGAAAAATGTGTTAACCAACTGGTTGGCGTCATCAAAATAATGAATGTGCCAAAAGAAATAGCAAACTCAATTTGCCTCATCTGCAGGCACTGTTTTAGTCGTTCTTCCACCACTCTGTTAGCCAACACAGGGGCCGATACTACCACCACTAAACGATGTTGATTACACAGCCCCACCAAAAAAAAGTAGCAGGTCCGAAAGACAAGACCATGGTATCTATAAGGTTTTGAAGTCGCTGAATCCGAATCCGGTGTCCGTTTGACACGATTAGCTCTGGTTTAAGGTCAGTTCAAGGTCAAATATAGAAAATCAATTCTCAACAAACTAAACCTACGTATCTACACGTTTTTGGAGTCGCCGAATCTGAATCCGATGTCCGTTCGACTCTGGTTTAAGTTCAGTTGACCTTGAACTGACCTTAAACCAGAGCTAATCGCGTCAAACCGACACCGGATTCGGATTCGGCGATCCCAAAAACGTGTAGATACATAGGTTTAGTTTATTGACAATTGATTTTCTACATTTGACCTTGAACTGACCTTAAACCAGAGCTAATCGCGTCAAATGGACACCGGATTCGGATTCAGCGACCCCAAAAACATGTAGATACATAGGTTTAGTTTGTTGTCAATTGATTTTCTATATTTGACCTTGAACTGACCTTCAACCAGAGCTAATCGTGTCAAACGGACACCGAATTCAGGAATTTTTATTAAGACAACTCAGAAGGATACAATTTTTATGGGAATCTCTATAAAGTTGTGGACTTACGATCTTTTAACACTAAATGTAGCATACATATAGCTCTCTAGAACTTAGATCAAAATTAAAGAATGTGCAATGATTTACCACCCCAAATTTGTTTTGTACCAAAAATACTTAATTTTCGACTTACTGTTGTGTGGTACATTTCTAGTTTTTAAAATGTTATACCACCAGCTAGATGACGTAGACTCCTAGATCTTACGATTTAATAGTCGATAGTTGAATTGATGTTTGCGATTTAAAATGCTCGTATTAGTAAACTGCGCCGACTTTTTCAGTGCAGAAATATGACAATTCTTGTAAACGATTGATAGACGTTAATTCTAACTGTTTTCAGAGCGACATTAACCTAGGAAAAGTGGAACTAGACGAATCTCCCAGCTTTGTTAACTTAAAGGAAGACGTTAACACCATCGAGAGTACATTAAATTATTTGAAAAATTTAATATTCACTCCCACCATCCAGTCAATATATCCATGGTGTTCAGGAACGAATTACACATAATTAATCGTGAATGACGGTAATCATTTCTAGTTTGCAAGAGCAAATGCGCCAGAAGGACAGATTGACAGAGTTTGTAGAAAGGTGTGAGAGGAACAGAGAAATTTTACATAAAAAAGTCGAGCATGCTACCGTTATGAGAACGGAATTGAAAAACACGATGATAGAAACCACATCTTTGTCAGTACTGACTCGTATATCCTAGTTTTTCCAACTAAACCCGTTACACTTTTTTAAGGTATAAAAGTGAAAAGCACGAGTTATTAAAAAAAATTGAGAGCGAAGTCGAAAGGAAAAATGAGCTAAACACGTTAATAGAGAGCAGATATAATCTACTGGCAAATGTTAGAATATCACTAAAGCATTTCCAATTGTTGGCACGATTACTCTCAACTGGCAAAATAGCTTTCGGTATCGGTAGTAATGTTTTTACCGACGATTCACTACAGAAACCCGAGGAAGACGAAATTGATGGTAACAAACTCCCTCATCAATATGTTCATAGATTTTATTACACAGTTTGTCTAAATATGAATCAATGCACAAATAACAGACTTTCCCCCATTCTAACGCAGATTTTCTATAAAATGGACTTGGTTTGAAACTCAAATTATTTTTTGGTGTAAAGAAATTTGTAATTTACGATACAAATTTCAAATTTCTTTACAACAAAAGGTAATTTGAGTTTCAAACTAACTCCATTTCATAGAAAATCTGCGTTAGAATGGAGGAAAGTCCGTTATTTGCGCACTGATTCATATTTAGACAAACTGTGTAGTAAAATATATAAAAATGTATTGCCGGATGCCTATTTGCTATAGAGCCCTGTTAACAATTTCAGGCACAAAGATTATCCCCGAATTGGTAACCAAGTTTACCAAACTGATAACCAATTCAAAAGACGCAGCTCCAGATTTGCAAATGGACGATGGCTATAAAATATTTGAGCATATGATGCACGAAAGGTCCAAGATGACGCAAGTGGATACGGTAATCAGCGAAGAATGTAAGTATTTCTTCTTCGAGTTTTACGACTGAAAAATCCGAATACTGGAAAATCATGAAATATGAATAATTTTAAATATTGCCAACATAACTTTGTTTCAGCGTTGATAGAAACGGTATTCCTCGATGCACAAGTCCTTAGTAGGGACGACATTAAAAACCAAAGTGCAGAGATCGTAGCAGTGAATAGCATAGACGAAGACTTACTACCGGCACAAAAACCTAAGAAAAAGAGGAAATGATCATATGCTGCCGCAATTATTTAAACATGTTTGATTACAAAAATAACCATTTGAAAAATTAGTTTTATTTTCATAGATAAACAAAAGCAAAACGGCTTCATCTAAAAATAACAATATGCAACAATACCTTGTATAATATATGAAATCATAGCCTTGCAATTAATCATCAGTACTCAAAGCTGCAAATTTATTACTAGCAAAGTTAACAGGTTCTTCCTCTCCTCCATCTTCACTACCTTCTTCGTCACTGTTTGTGTTGCCCTCGGATTCACGTTCTTCTCCCGCTTCCAATACCTCTTCATTATCTGACAAATCAGATATATTAACGGCACGTTCTGTTTCGGTGCTATCGTCTGTTGACCTGGCTTGAATCCATCTTACCGTCTTGATATCTGGATGCGACTCCCAATATTCTTTAAAAATTAACATGTTTCATAAAGCTTAGGGTGGCCCAAAATTTTCATGTCTCTTGTGAAAATATGTTAGTTAATCATGTTTTAAGAGCCGCCTCAAACAATCTGATTTAAAAAAAAAAGCTCAAAAAAAATTTTTTAGAGGTCACTCAAATTTTTTAAAATTTCCAAAATCGTCAAAAATTTAAATCTTTTAAATTTTCTCTCGTTATTTTATCATATTCTAGGTTGAAAAAAATTTCTATTCTGAAAATTTCAAATCGGTATTTTAATTTCTAAAGGTCACTCATAATTTTTTTACTGTAAAAGTAGTGTACCTAAAATGTTTTCGAGCGACCTCTAAAAATAAATATCAACGAACTAATATTTTTTTTTTGTTGAATTTGATGAACAAAAGAATGGAAATCAATCATGACACACTTAAAAAATTTCTCGAGGCAAAATTTACTACCGCACTGTGAGTATCAAATATTTATAATTTTTTAATTTTATAAAATTTAAGTGTCTCGTGATTTATTTCTATTCTTTTGTTCATCAAATTCAATAAAAAAAATTATTAGTTCGTTGATATTTATTTTTAAGTCACTTGAAAACATTTTAGGTACACTAGGTACTTTGAATGTTAAAATAATTATGAGTGACCTTTAGAAATTAAAACATCGATTTGAAATTTTCAGAATAGAAATTTTTTTTCAACCTAGAAAATGATAAAATAACGAGAAAAAAAATTCTAGCAATTTTTGACGATTTTGGAAATTTTAAAAAATCTTGAGCGCCCTCTAAAAAAAATTTTTTTGAGCAGATTTTTTGAGGGTCTCTTAAAACATGATAAACTAACATATTTTCACAAGAGACACGAAAAAAAATATTCGTTTTATTTTGGGCCACCCTAATAAAGATATACAGTGGACCCATAAAATAATGCAGAAATTTAATAGGCTGGATATTTTTTATTTTTAACCAACAATTTCTTATTAGACTATGCGGTATGTGTTTTGGTTTGGGTGAATCGTATATCCACAGAGATTTTTGGCTTTTTGACTTTCAAATATCAAAAGAAATGAAAATTTTTCTATGCACATAAAAAAAACGTGGGCTTAACTTTTGGCGGCACAATATGTTAAAAAAATTTGAAAAATGTCATATTTTTCTTCCTATTCAATTATGTAGCTTTCCAAGAGTTGATTTTAGGCGAAAATGGAAGAGGAAGAAAATGTTTGTAATTAAATTTTTTACAAAATATGACTAGTTACAAATCGAATGAATCTTGATTATTATTATAAAAATCGAAAAAATCGCCAAAAATGGTTAAAAAACTACTCCTTAGGGAATTTTTTTGGGGTCTTTAAATTGGGTATAGGACCTTCATACTTGGCTTAAGAAAACTTCATGTTATGTAGTATCATCAAACAAATTTCATTAAAATTGGTTTGATAGATTTCGCATAATAATTTTGTAATTCAGATTTTGAAAATAAATTTGCAAATTTTCTAAATTTTGCACAGCAAAAACCAATGCCCTTAGATACTTGAAAATTCAATTACATATAGAAGGGCTCTCAAACTTTCAAACGCTTTTTGAAAAATTTGAATCCGTCAATTAGGAGAGCTCTGGCGCTTGTTTAAACATTGGTCGAATTTTTGTACTTATAAACAATTAGAATAACTGTGCAGGTTTTAAAGCAGGTTTTAAAAGTTATTGAAAGACGCTTCTTAAAAAAAAAAACAGATCGATTGCTCAATTAGTTACGTAGTTATAGCCGATCAAAGTTAACCGTCATTTACACTAAATGTACTGGGACATCCGGGCTAATTTTTCCAAAAATACCTTTGGTATTTTGAGTACTTATCAGGTCTAAGTTTGCAATACTTTTCTTCATTGGCAACATATACTTTAAAACGTGTTTAGTTATTTATGCAAGCGAGAAAAAAAAAATCGTACAGGTGGTGGTGGTGGGGGAGAGCGCGGCCGCTTCAGCCTGCTCGAATTTGAATAGGCGAGTTCAAAACCGCGACGCGCTTAAAAATTTTTAATATCTCAGCTTCTAGAGGTTCGATTTTGATGAATTTCTTTTAAATCGATATTTCGTGATTTAAAAAAAAAACAATTAGCATATTTTCAAATGCCTATCGTTAATAATTATTATAATACTTATCTTTAAACTTCCTTTAATTATCAACTTTATTTTTTTATTGTATCAAAGGTAAGTGCATAAACTTATACAGGTTCGGAAAGTCCCCATGGTTCATCGGCCGTTACGTGAGAGCGATAAAGTAAGTCATAGAAATCCATGCGACAGACAAGGATGATTACATTGAAGACGTTTCATAATCTGAATAGTTCTAACCCGAAACGGGCGGTGACTATTCAGATTATGAAACGTCTTCACTATAGCCATCCTTGCCTATCGCATGGATTTCTATGACTTTGTCGCTCTCACATAACGGCCGATGAACCATGGCGACTTTCCAACCCTGTATACTGTTTATCAAAGATCAAAAACAAATTTATTTAAATATTCTAAAATTGTTTAAACAACAATTATTTTCAAAATATGTCGAAAATTAGTAATAAGTATAATGAGTTAATTATACATTTGCTTATATTCTAAACAATAAATAATATTTGAATTATTTGAATTATTATACTTTAATCACAAAAGAAATGATTAAATTAATAAATTAATTATAAAAAATCAATATTTTATTCATACTTAATTGCATTAATAAATCAGGATTTAAAAAAATGTAGACAAATTTTTGTTTTAAATTTATGAATGTATATTATAATATATATTTATATGTATAAAAATATACGGGTTCGGAAAGTCCCCATGGTACATCGGCCGTTATGTGAGAGCTATAAAGTAAGTCATAGAAATCCGTGCGATAGACAAGGATGGTTACATTGAAGACGTTTCATAATCTGAATAGTCACTCCCACTTCTAACCCGAAACGGGCGGTGACTATTAAGATTATGAAACGTCTTCAATGTAACCATCGTTGTCTATCGCACGAATTTCTTGACTTTGTCGCTGTCATGTAAAGGCAGATGGACCATGTGGATTTTCCAGCCCTGTATATTAAGAATTTAATCGAACTTTTTTACATGAGATTTCATTTTCTTCTTCAATATTATATTCATCAACTTCTTCGTCTTCAAACTCAAAATAATTATTAATTTCCGCGTTGTCTAACACCTCATTCTCGCACTCTACTTCTGCTTATACTTCTACTTCTTCGATCGAATCAATTTCGTCATCGATTTCTGTGAAATTTTGAACATTTTTGCACATTTGTCCTTGACAATGTGTGCAGTATTCGGAGCACTTCAAACCATGCTTAACACAGCTGCATGTTTTTGAACACTGCTTGGCACAGTTGCAACTAATTATTTTTAACAGCGATTCAGGAAGCAACTGCGTTTTAGTGTGAATGGTCTCCAACCCATTTTGTTTCAATTCCCAAATAACTTTAAACACGTTTTAAAGTAGGTTGCCAATGAAGAAAAGTATTGTAATCTTAGACCTGGTAAGTACTCGGAATACCAATGGTATTTTTCGAAAAATTTGCCCGGATGTCCAAGTACATTTAGTGTAAATGACTGATCGACTATAACTACGTAACTAATTGACCAATCGATCTGTTTTTTTTTTTTAAGAAGCGTCTTTCCAATAACTTTTAAACCTTGCTTTAAAAAATTTGATTTGATTGAATATTCTCAAAGTTATTATAATTATTTATAAGTACAAAAATTCGAACAATGTTTAAACAAGTGCCAGAGTTTTCCTAATTGACGGATTCCAATTTTTCAAAAAGCATTTAAAAGTTTGAGAGCCCTTCTACAGGGTGATTCAAAAAACCGCTGATAGACTTCTAGGGTAGATAATACATGAAAAATTAAGACGAAAATCTTAATAAACATAGGGTTGCAAATGCCTCCTTAACGAGATACAGGGCGTCAAAGTTTCTATAAAATAAAACTTTGTAATAATTCCAAAATGCCTGAAGATTTCTAGTTCAAATTTGCTATGCCTAGTTAGCACCTTAAGACCAATGTTTGATGTACTGCTCAAAATTTTATGAGCAGCATTGTCGTAGAGAAGGGGTCGTGACCCTTTTTTTAAAATATTTTCTACGCCACTGCTAATTTTGTCAAACGGGCACTATTTTCGTGTAAAGTGTTCAATTGTCTATCGAATTGGTCTCTTGCGAAATTTTGATTAAAGCTACAGTTTTTGAGTAATTTAGGTTTCAACTAATTTTGTCAGAATGAAATATCGTAAACAATAAACAACAAATTTAAGGGTGAAAACGTAATGATAAAAATTTTATAACTGGAAATAATGTACAATATCAGAGTAGGTGCTGGAAGTGACCACCTTGTGATTTGACACACGTTTGTACCCTCCGAGCTGAGGATCTTCTTATTCTTTCAAAAATCCCGGGTGTATTACAAATTGTTTGAAAGGCTTCTTGAATTCGTTGCCATAATTCATCAATCGAATTTACTGGAGTTAACGTAAATCAGCTGCTTAACATGACCCCAAGCGTGGAAATTCAGAGGATTTAAGTCCGGTGAACGGGCGGGCCACTGGATTGGACCACCACGTCCAATCCACCATTAGGGCAAGGGTCGGCAAATACTGGACCGCCAAAAATTTTTTGAAAATATAAATTATCCAAATAAATTATTTAAAAAAATATTTTTTTACGTTTGACTGCCACCCTATAATTTTTTCTAGTATTTTACAATTGTGACTGATTTGAGTTCTTAATGAAAATAAAAAATTAGTAAGAAATATGAATTTTTTTCTGGACCTCGTTAAAAAATTTCAAAAGTATCCGGACCCCACCTAAAATTACTTGCCGACCCCTGATCTAGGGTATGTCATATTTACATAATCTCTTACTTGTCGAGCGAAATGCGCCGGAGCGCCGTCATGATGGAACCAAAGGCTCCTCTGCACATCCAGTGGTACTTCATCTAACAAGCTGTTCAAATCGTTCATTAAAAAATTAAGGTAAGACTGGTCATCTGGTCTATGTGGTTGCCTAAAAGAACCAATGAGCGTGTTGCCGATAATGCCAGCATGAACGTTAATTGATAACTCTTGCTGAAAATTTGTTATTTGAATGACGTGAGGATTTTTGTCGCTCCATAAATGATTATTGTGGAAGTTAATTATTCCTCGTCTCGTAAACGATGCTTCATCTGTGAATAAGATATTCGCGGAAATATTGAGATTCTTTGCGAGCCTGCCAAGCAGCCATCGTGATCACTCCAGTCTTGGTGGGTAATCTTGAGGTAATGTTGAACACGTTGAAAGTGATAAGGGTGCAATTGTTGTTCGCGAAGTGTTCTCCAAACAGATGACTGTGATATGTTTAAATTTCTAAAAATTTGTCGGGTACTTAACATATTATTATTTTCTATTGCTGTCAGGATCATTTCCTCAGATTCCGGAGTTCTAGCATAACGCCGTCGTCCAGAATTAATTTTTGTTGCTTTTAATTTACCCGTTTCTCTTAATCTTCTATCGATATTATCAAACATTTGCCGATTTGGTGTTCTTCGTGCAGGAAACATTTCTCTGTACTGCCTAACTGCATCACGGGAAACAAAATTCGCTAGACCATAACATAGATGCATATCTGTCATCTCTTCAAATGAATATTCGTAATTCATACTGTTATTGAAAATAGTGAACTAACTGAAGTAATTTAAATAACCGTAAAAATGGCAAAAAGAAGCTTATACGCTAGTTTACTTAACTCACAAATTTTCTACAAACGTGTTTTTCTTAAAATTGGTTGCTTTAATCAAAATTTTGCAAGAGACCAATTCGGTAGACAATTGAACACTATACGAAAATAGTGCCCGTTTGACAAAATTAGCAGTGGCGTAGAAAATATTTTTAAAAAAGGGTCACGTTGACCCCGTCTCTACGACACTCTTGCTCATAAAATTTTGAGCAGTACCTACAAACATTGGTCTTAAGGTGCTAACTACGCATAGCAAATTTGAAATAGAAATGTTCAGGCATTTTGAAATTATTGCAGACAATGTTTAATTTTACAAAGCTTTGACACTGTATCTCGTTAAGAAGGCTTTTGCGACCCTATGTTTATTAAGACTTTTCGTCTTAATTTTCCATGTATTACCTACCCTAGAAGTCTGTCAGCGGTTTTCTGAATCACCCTGTATGTGTAATTAAATTTTCAAGTATCTAAGGGCCTTGGTTTTTGCTGTGCAAAATTTTGAAAATTTGCAAATTTTTTTTCAAAATCTGGATTGCAAAATTATTATGCGAAATCTATCAAACCGATTTTGATGAAATTTGGTGTGATGATTCTACATAACATGAAGTTCTCTTGATCCAAGTATGAAGGTCCTATACTCAATTTAAAGACCCCAAAAAAATTCCCTAATGTTTTTTAACATTTTTGGCGATTTTTTCGATTTTTACAATAATAATCATGATTCATTCGATTTGTAACTAGTCATATTTTGTAAAAAATTTAATTACAAACATTTTTTCCTCTTCCATTTTCGCCTAAAATCAACTCTTGAAAAGCTACATAATTACATAGGAAGAAAAATTTGACATTTTTTGAATTTTTTTAACATATTGTGCAGCCAAAAGTTAAGCCCACGTTCTTTTATGCGCATAGCAAAATTTTCATTTCCAGTGATATTTGAAAGCAAAAAAACCAGAAATCTCCGTGGATATACGATTCACCCAAACCAAAACAGATACCGTCTAGTCTAAAACTAAGGCGCTATCTTATACAAAATTGTTCATAATAATTACACGATACATTTTACCTATAAATTTTACTTTTACCTTTTTTGGAGGAATACGAAGGAGGTCTAAGACACAGACATATTTTACCATCCAAAGCCATTCTTAATATACTATTTGCAGCTCGATACGAGTCTAATCTAGCTGCTTTAGCTGTTAGATATCCCCTCTTCTTAGCCCATCCATCACAGATATCCATCGCAGACCAAGTATCATCGTTATCTGGGTGATCAATTCTCAACAGAGACACCAAATCTAACCTTTCCGCTGAAAGGTTATTACAAAGTTATTATTTGTTATATATTTTGAAGCTTCTCTATTCGCTCTTTTCTTACCTAGGTACTTTACTGTAGTAAACGGTTCCCTTAGCTGAGCAATGGGAAAATTTCCCATTAAGACTTGCAACGGCTTAGATACCTTCGAAGGAAATACTAATCCAGGGCAATCGCACAGTTTCACATTGGGAGTTAAATAAATTGTTTGGAAGTGTTTAGTGTGGCCAGGAGTCTTGGAAACACTTACTACTTTCTTCCCCATGATGGCGTTCATTAAGGAGGACTTCCCTACGTTTGGTTGGCCTATGCAACCGATCGTTAAGACCCCACTTTTAAATTTTTCATATTCAAAATAATCAGTGTCGGGATTTTTTAACTGTATAGTTTCTCCCACTTCCACTTTCTCATCATCTGACTCTGATGCTTTAAGTTCTTCATTCGTTTCTTCTTTGATCTTGTTTTCCCAACTTGTTAGATCAACATTGGTGCCCACCAATTTTTTACATTCCTCTAAAATCTGCAAAGTTCCCTCGGCTGCCATCCGTATTTTTCCCCTTCGTCTTCTAACCTGCAATCCTGGAAAACAAAAAAAAAATTAGGCAAAGTTCTGATTTCATTACTAAGATTTATAGTATACCTGCTGCATCAGACTGTTTTCCAATTAAGTTATATCCTGGCAAGGTAGTAAACATTACAATTTGTAAATTAGGATATTTTTCTTGAAAGTAATGTTTCCAGGCAACAACTAATGAAGCTGGAGCTAAATCAATTTTATTTAATACCAATATAAATCCTTTTTTTAATGTATTGGTCACATAATCATATAATGAAGGGGGAAACATAAGTGCCTAAAATATAAAAATATACCTACTTTTTTTTAATTATTCATTTTTTTATTATTAGCTATTGAACATTTATTTTACTTTAAAATAGTAGTTGCCGATGAAAATTAAAGTGATCAAAAATTGATAATGAAATGTGTGGATTGTACCTACTACTCCCACAAAGAAAATTTTCATCACAAAAAAATAAAATAAGGTAGCTTTCTCCGAGATCATAATCAACTGACATATGCAACGTAAAAATTGTTTATTTTTCTCAAAATTATTTCAACATAATCAATATTAGTTTCTCTTGTAAATAAAAATATCTCAATTTTAAATGTCAATGTTATTGAAATGAAAATTTTTGCTTACTTTAATATAAAGGTAATACAGTGGGAACTTACCGCGTACCGTATATCTACAATATATAATACTACATCAGACATTTCTAGCACTCTCCATAACTGCCTCCAAGTTTCCAAATTCAATTCAAATAAACTTAAGTCCTTCCAATCAAATTTACTTTCTATTTCTTTTAGATACCCCTAAAATAGCCGTTTAAAAACCTTTATTAGTTTTGTATTAGAAGCTAACTTACAGTAAAATATTTATTTTCTTGAACTTCAAGCTCATTTTTTCCTAAACTAAAATTCCATTCAGGCCTTTTTGGAAAATCTAAATTAGTGAAATAATCAGTCTCGTTAATTTCTAAATCGATCTCTTTCTTTGGTGCCAAACTTTGCCTCGCAAATTCTTTTCTCTGTGCTATTTCTTCTTTAGTTTCTTTAAAAAACTGTAAAGCATATTTGTTTGGTTTCGAACTACTGTCTTTTGATGGTTGGAAATTTATTTTTTGTATATTACTTGATCCTTCATCTCCACGATTATAATCTTGAAGAAATGCTGGATTTTTAACACCTAAAACGTAAGATGCAGGAGTGAATAATAATTATATTATTACTACTTATTAATTACCTAGCTGTTTAGACTGTTTCTTTGCTTTTAATTGCTCTTTCTTTGCCTTCCCACTAAAAGGAGTCTTTCGCCTTCCTTGCGGCATTTTTATTTTGTATCTGAACTCTGAATCTGAAGATCAAATCATTTAAATTATACCATTCATATTCCTTGATTGTTTCTTTTTGGTTAATTCTTTGACAGTTTTGACTTTGACAGTGGTGGGTGATCATGGACAGAGACAACCATGGATCATATATATTAGATTGAGACTATTTTGTTGTGTACGGAGTACGGACAAAGAATATGTAAATAGAGAAGAGAAACTTCTACTGGCAGAAAATCTCAGGCATCTGACATCTGACTAGCCCAGATTAGTCATACACCAGGAAAATTAGCGAATATTTCCCTTCTAGGGAATAACATTATTTACAAAATGAGACTTGTTAAATTAAAATCGGTTAAAAAACAAAAAAGTTATTGCAAAAAACAAGAAAAGGAGCCATTTTTTAATTTGTTTGGTATCGCATTTGTTGTTAAAATTTTATAAAACCTATGACAAGTTGAGGGTTTTGTCATACTTTAAAAGTGTGCCAAAAGTGGGCGCTGTAGGTGCAATAGTTTTTGCACAATTCTATTTGTTTATAACGGAGGCTCCAAAAGTTATGAACTTTAAGCCTCTGTACATGCGTTAATTTTCAATCAAACATGATTCTGAAAGCGTCATTGTAATCTTAAAGACGTAATTAAGCGACCTATTAAAAAATATCACCGTTTTTTTGACATTAACATTCTCAAATTGTGCATTAAAAAACCGTGCGTTAGGTATTCGCTTATAAACAATTTGAATAAAATCGCTGCTATTTATGCTACCTCACCGAAAATAGATGCAATGGATAGCTGGCAAAAAATACAAATTTAAAAAAAGTACCCTCTACTACCAACAGGAGCCAAGATAAGAATTTTTTTTAAATCGTAGCACAATTGTTTATAAACATTAAGACTTGAATTTTTGGCAAAATAAAGTTTATGAAGTAAATTACGGTTTCTTGTGAATTGCATTGAAAAATGTGGAAAATTAACGACTCACGAGCCCTTTAAAGAAAAGGTACTTGCTATGTAAACTATCCGGCGTGGTGATGGGGGAAGCTCATCCAATCGAGTCGCGCGCGCGAGAAAAGTGAAGTCCAGTTCAGAAAAGTTCTTTTTTTTTAAACTGGGGTAGCTCGACGAAAAAATATTTACGAATTCGTAGAATAGCCCTGAACCCCAGAAAAAATGCTTCTTTATATTAATTAAATTATTGTTAAACGAAATATTAATTAAAATTTCAATTTCGGAATTATTTTACTATTATTAAATAAATAAATGAAGCCATCATTCATTTAAAAAGTTATTTCTTTAACATATTAAGGCAAAGTAAATTTAAATAACTCCTTTTATAAAAGTATGAACTGCTGACTTTTGCACCACAACTACATTATAACAAAAAAAAAATTGAAGGTTTCTTTCATAAACAAGATTTTTTTTGTGTAGTTATCTAAAAAGCAAAGTATATGTGAACAGACCAGACACTATCGAAGGATTGAACAATCGTATCAGAGAAGAAGTTCAAAACATAACACCAAATGTTATTCAATATGTAATTGATAATTTTGAGCGCAGAATTGGGCATTGTCCAATGGTTAATGGGAGCCACTCTCAACATTTGCTGTAATAAAATAAAAAGTAGTACCAAATTATTGTTTCATTTGATTCCTCCATTTTTTGACAACTATGACAAAAAAGTATGTATAACATTATATCTCTGAATGCGTCTTTAGAAGGACTATATATTTATACCATAAAATATAAAGCGTCCTATTAAAAAAATGTGGGTAATGTTATAGGTCTGTCAAACATGGCTCAAAAAATAGAAAATATTGCAGAAAAGTGAAAATTTCTATTTACTAATTGACCTGTTTCAACGATTTATTTAAATTTCAACTGGAAAAAAATATGAATTTTGTTCTAACATTTTGAAACACACTGTATATATATATAAACTTTTATACAGGTTGTTACAAATTCGTTTCTCACTACAGGGATCTTGAAAAGAGTAAGAGATACAAACTAGCTTAAATGGGGGCAAAGTTGCGGAATCAGGAGACCAATATTATGCCTCTAAAAAATCAAGGCTAACATGATTAGTTTTCGAAATATTTGAGAAAAAAAGACGAAATGATGGAAATCCATTTTTGTTTCATTTCAGCCTTGTTGGAGGCGATATTGGAAAAAGAAGAACACTTTCTCATTGCCACTTTTTGCCCTCTATCGAATGGCATAATCAATTTTTATATGTAACATTTCGTCTCTCTAGGATCATCATCAACTTCATTTTTTAAATACGACTTTCGAAATTTTATTACATTTTTTGCAAGGCTTCATGACCTCCAATACTGTACTGCCTCAGTCCGAACCAGATTCAGACGTTTTGTCTGGAAAAATTCATCTTCAGTGTATTCTTCAGTACAGTATTGGGGGTCATGAAGCCTTGCAAAAAATGTAATAAAATTTCTAGAGACGTATTTAAAAAAATTGATGATGGTCCTGGGGAGACGAAACGTTACATATAAAAATTGATTATGCCATGCGATAGAGGGCAAAAAGTGGCCATGAGAAAATGTTCTCCTTTTTTCAATATCCCCTCAGACAAAACTAATCATGTTAGCCTTGATTTTTTAGAGGTATAATGTTGGTCCCCTGATTACGTAACTTTGCTCCTATTTAAGCTACTTTGTATTTCTTACTGTCTCCGATATCCCTGTAGTATGAGAAGCGAATTTGTAACAGCCTGTATATAACAATTTGTTGTAGCTAACTTTAGATATTTAATACTGCTTCTAATGCTGTCAGCAATTATTGAGGTTGGGCATGAGGTTCAATTCTGTTATTTATTTCTCAACACAATAAATTTTCATGAACAAATTTACTGTTTACTTGTTTCGTTACAGAGTAATTTAAACATTATTTAACACAGATAAAAAATTTTAATACTTACACATTTTTTATGGAAATGATAGAACAAATATAAAAATAAAAAATAATTAAAATGATTTTTAATTGTTTCTAAAAACATTTTAAAAATTTCTCTACACAAGAGAAAACATTATTCGACTCGATTCCCTAAGACGAGAATAAAGTGTACCTACTAATTTTTAGATAGTTCTTTAGAAATTTTCTAAAAAAGCCATGGAATTTATAAAATTAAAATTGCCCAAGGGTCACGTGGACTTTTACTGAAATATTAATCTTTTACTCACTGTGAAGTATGCTTAAAATGCATTTATTTGTAACAGGTGTAATCTTAATATCCTTGTCCTCCTCTAAATTACTTAAAAGTTCTTTCGTGCTCTCCGAGAATGTATTTATATAATTTTCTAAAATATTAACATGAAAATGAGGCTGAATTAATTTCCGATGCGTTTTCCATTTCTCCCCTGAAATTAAAATTTGCCTAGTTACGCCATAAAAGAATGATAAACTAAATTACCATTGTTGGTTATTATTCCTCTTCTAACAAAATTATGTAAAAGCTTGTACAAAACATTTTTTTGTGAATTCTTCCCAGCTAGTATTATTTTCAAATGCCTTGGTTCGTAAATAAAGAAAAACGGGATGACTGATACCCAACTTCTGAAAAATGGACCATAAAGTTGGTAAGCCTTGGTTCCCAATTCTTCCAATTCTAAGGGTTTCAGCCATTTTAAAAATTACAGATCCTAAAATTTATATCTTCAAACACCTACCTACTTATTTATAATGAAATTTTATCTAAAAATATAAATAGTTAGATATTGTGAGTGTAACTGACATGTCTAGAGTTGCAAGTAATATGACAACTTAAACAAATAAATTCTATTGATACCTACTACGTACTATACTTTAGACTACAATAAACAAAGTTTTTAGATGTCTCGAATCATTTGAGATAATTTATTGACTATATTCCTTTATATCATATATACTATTACTACTAACTATTCAAATTTTTTACCAAAATAAAACAAAAATTAGCAAATCGGTCGGCAGAGAGGAATTACCCTGAGTCAGCCAGTGCAATTCAATGCAAATTCGAAGGTAACGTATTTGTCAACTTTACATAAATTTGAACAGAATGTCCTTCTATTAATATAGGTGAAACGAGGACATTAATAACTAATTTCTATTCAGATTGTCCTAATCTTCCTAAATATAAAGTAATAATAAGAAATTGTTAGTTTATCTGGTATAGTTGTTACGATATCAGTTGAAACCTGCGAATCTTAAAGCACAGGACCGTCTGCACTTCTCTTGAAATTTCTTTCTATGCTTTAGCCATGATGTGTCTCGTAATTTATACTCGAATAGCCACTGGGCGAGTCCGATATGGGTAGACCAGTCGGCCTGATATAATCGACGGCGGCGCGCTGGTCGTTAAAGCAAACCTGTATTGGTCCACTAGGTCATAAATAATTTTTTGCATGTCTATAATTGCTATAATTTGTTTGATGGTTTTTATGCGGTTCCAACTCATATCGTAACGACTATAACGTTAATAAAATATTATAGTAAAAATAATAATTACACAACAACCTTGATTTTTAATTAGGTAAATAAAATTAGACCAAATAATTAGGTATATCTAAGTGATATAAACAAGGATTTTGAAATTTTTATGTACTGGGTGTATTTTATGCCCATGTCATAAATTAAGGGACTGATTCCTTGGGTCATCAAAATATCATATTTTTTCAATTATCTCTGACGTTGTTTGACGAATATAATTATTCCTTTTAATCATTTTCCCAGGTTTTGTCAATCTACGTTAAACAACTTCAGTGATAATTGATTTTAGGTCCTTTGTTTATTAAGGCTTTTCGGCCTAAAACCAGCCAAGGATTCATCCCCTTCATTTATGACATGAACATAAAATACACCCTATTATTTTTTGAAAGACTACAGTTTCTATCAAATTTTCAATTCGTAACAATTTTTTTCAGAAAATATGTGGTTAATATACCGAGTGTTCCAGAGTTGAAGTGTCAAAAGCCTAGGGGAGATTCCGCTCAACAAAATATGTAAAAAAGTTCATATGAACATGGGTCCGCGAGTGCTTCGTTTCCGAGATACAGGGTGGTAATTTTTTTTAAATTAAGTTTTAAAAAAACGCTTTAGCTGATTTGAATGAAATTTTACGATTTATTAAAACAATTATCATAATCAATCGGACCAATTAGATTTGATCCAGAATTGATTCAGGGGCGTACCCAGCAAGTCGTTTTTTTTTTGTAGAAAAGAATAAATAAAATAAAAACGAACCGAGACGCTAAAAAAAGATTCAAGAGACATAAATGTACTATTTTTAGTGGTTTTATCTGAATTTTACATAAAAATCGCAAAAACGACAGGGTTCTACAAGAAAAAACTGACATGCTCGCAGGGTACGCTCCTGAAAATTCTTGGTCCAGTTGGTGTGATAATTGTTTTAATAAACCGTAAAAATTTTATTCAAATCGGTCAAATTGTTTTTTCTTATACTCAATTTAAAAAAATAATAACACCCTGTATTTCGAAAACGAGGCACTTGCGGACCCATGCTCATATGAACTTTTTTTACAAATTTTGCTGAGCGGAATCTCCCCTAGGCTTTTATCACTTCAACTCTGAAGCACCCGGTATAAAAGCCGTACTGTGAAATATTAGTGAAAAAATAAAATTGCAGCAGAAGTAATGTTTCCTGTAGGTGTCTAGTTTACCATATCATATTTTTTTAAGTAAATTTGGAATACTGAAAAATTTAACATTTTTTATAGCTCTTATATTTTTTATGCTACTTTAAAGAAATTAAGCTGACTCATATTAATTATAAATATTTCGCTGTATAAATAACGGGGCACCATATCATTTAGTTTTTTACTTTACTTTAACGTAATCGTTAATGTAAAAAACTATCAAAGTTAAATATTCTTTTGATTTTCATTTCATATTAAGCTGTCAAATATTACATTTTTTTCTAGATGTTAATGTAGGAACCCATCTGCTCCTAACATGCGCACATGTACCGAAAATATTTCATGAAGTTATATATAATAAAACAAAAAACAAAATTACTACATTAAAAAGTTACATAATTATTTCAATTTCTGAACCGCTATTAAGAAAAAAGTTAGACTGCTTCATTTTAAAGACCATTTAGAACATAATATGTTAATTGCAGTGGCGGCTCGTCGTATGAAGCAACTGTGGCCGGGCCTCACTGTAAAATTTGGCTCTCACACCGTAATAATACCTACTGTTCTACTATTAACCTAAATAAACTGTTAGGTAAACTAATTTCCAATTACCTATTATTACATTTATCAAAAATCAAACAGTATAAAATAATTATTTGAATATTGAATATCTCGACGCACGCCGTTTCCATCGTCGCAGCGTTGTTACTCCCCACTAGTCCCCACCACAGTGAGGCCAGAAATTTTTTGCTTGTAGGCGCGTAGGTGCCTTCGATAAGGGTTTACGAAGTCTCGACATTGCATTCTCTCTCTTTATAGCCGTAAGAATAACGAGGGTTGAGCAACTGGAGTCAATTTTCGTACACCCCTAATATGCTACAGTTCCCCGTCCAAGAGAGGCGGTTAAAATAACGTGATTTAGGGGAGAATTGAGGCCGGCTCAAAGCTGCTTGTACTTGTCTTGTCGCTTTAGTTTGCGGTTACTGTACGCGTCGCATAGTACGGGGGTAGTATCTGATGTCAGTGTGAGGGATAATATAAAGGCTTTAAGGATAAGGACAAGGCAGGTATTAATTTAAAGTAAATAAAAAACAACTTCCTTACAACAAATCAAAGTAAGACTAAATTTAACGTAATTTAATAGATACTTATTGTGTTATCAAATACCTAATAATAAAACTATCTCAAAACATTGTTTTATCTCTTGAAACACCTTTTTCAAGACGTAAGAAAAATTTAAAAATACTTTTAATTATGCGAAAAATATTACTGGACTACCAAGTAAACGGGGCAAAAGTTGCGACGAATTAGAAATATTTTCGAAATATATTCCTTAATTAAGTACCTAACCGTTTTGGGAATTTACATGATTTAAATTTTTTTGCTTTAATGGATTCCTCAAAATTTCCCGAATATACAAACAAATTTCCCGAAAAATCGTTTGACTGTTTATTATAAATGTGTCCAAACGTTTTTGAAACAGATAGGTTGAAAAACGAACTTAATATTTTGTACAGAGACGAACAGTTTCGTAATGTAAAAGTTCAACAACCGATACAAATATTATACAAGGAATTTAAAATGGTATTTTCAGAAACATACAAATTGTTTTGACCAGTTTTAACAATTCCTACAAGTGTCTCGGTAGAAAGAAACCTTTTTCGTGACTTAAACGCATTAAGACTTACAAATACGATGTGATAAGAGCGCTTTAACAACTTATCAGTGATGACGATAAAAAAACTATGGCAAAGTCTTGGTGCCGATCCTCAATATTATGAAGACATTACAAGTAAATTTGCAAATTTAAAAGACGGACCAATAAACGTGTTTTATAAAAACATTCACTATGTTTTTAAAATATTTTGTTAAAAGTGGAGGCAAACGAAAAGCTGGCGGCGTATTTTATATATAAATATTAGTTGGCTGGCTACCTTATGAAAATTTGTTTTTTATACTTTTTCATATTATTTAATATTCATAAACCAAGTAGAAACAATTTTGTCAATTATTAGGTAAATATATCAATTTTTTCTATTTCTAAATTTTATTGTAAATACAATTTTTAAAGTTCTGATAATATTATTAATAATATAATTTCTTAATTTACGGTTATAGTGGGGCTATTGGCGAAGATCTTCGTAATAAAAAATTACGTGGAAATTTACTATTATTTGAGAGGGGATTAATAAAATATCCAAATAGTTGCGTCACGAGCCGCCACTGGTTCATTGAAGTGAAGAGAATTTTTTAGTTATTTAATGCTATATATTTTGTTTGTTCTTTTATGGTGTATTTTTATTGTAAATATTTTTATTTGTGAACATCAGGTTTCTACCCTAAATTTTTATTATCAACCAAATAACAAAAAGTTAAACTAGAATTGAATAACTTCATGAAAAACAAAAAGCAAAAGGAACACCTTGTATAGTCAAATAGTTTTTAAGTAAATGGTAAAAAACTGAAAACCTGTTCTTTAGAAACAGGTTTCTGGAGATGCTAAATTAGAACAAAATTAGGCACAAAATCGCTAACGTATTTTTTAAAAAAATCCACCTATGACTAAAGTCAAATTTAGTTATATCAAAATAATTGTTTTGCAGGTAATTATTTCATGCTAAAATGTGATAACATTTTAAATAAGAGAGATATAAGTGTGGTTTCATGAAAAGGGAAACGTGATGTAGGTACCATAGTTACAAAACTCCTTCATACTTCGTGATTTTATGATAAGCTTTAAATATTTTTGTTTTGTTCTACTACCGGAAATAAAATAATTCAATAGAGGATTTCATATAATCATTACAATTACAAATTCAAAATAGGTACCTACTTACTTTTTGTGTTGTTTAATATAAGAACATTTCCTAAAACTGGTAAAGCTGTAGGTCCAGGTAAACTCAACGATAGACATACCGTTCTGATGTAAGTTTTACAGCAATACAGAACATATATGGCTGAAAAAATTATTAAGCAGGATATGTACTCCATTAAATTCGATTCAAACTAATATCTGAAATAACAAAAGTGTGTTTTGGTCGTTATAAATTGTTGGTGTTGTTTAAATAAGCTCGTAGAAACACCGTTAAATGCTGTATAACCAGGTGAATACTGATTATAGACCAGGAAAATAAGCTGGGAAATTACCATTTCGCGACTTTTTGTTTCGGCAAGCTGAATTTATCACTAGAGATGTAAAATGTTATGTACAATAACATTTTAGTTTCCACAGTCGTAAAAATGGGGGAAGATTGTTTACAGGGTGGTTAATTGTATAATTTTTACGTAAATTCACGTTTTGCGCTTATAACTTTTTCCGTTCATTTCCACGAGAAAACAGTAAAGTACTTTTTTTCGTCTTCAAAAGACCTACAAAACTAGCCCTCGAGCGTCAAAAAATATTGATTAAATCAAAAGTTATAAACAGAAGAATTTTATTTATGACTTTTGAATTAAACATTTATAAACTGCGTTATTATTACCAGAACGTTTTGGCATCGCATCCTCTCATTCCTTATCACTGTCTAATAACTCACACGAAATCTGGAATCGGTAAGTTGAATAGTTTACAAGTTATGGCCTTATAAAC
>NW_019416529.1:405228-412154 GCF_000390285.2 Anoplophora glabripennis | reverse complement strand
TTTTACTAATATTCTGTCAAAATTTTATCAACACACTCTAATTGGCGTCGCAGTGGTAAATTTTTTAAATTATTTCTATTTCCGCAATAATATGAATTTTTAAGGGTGTTTCGAGGGCAGGCAATGGATGGCAACTGCATGGGTATGTTTTACATGCTTTTACTAATATTCTGTCAAAATTTTATCAACACACTCTAATTGGGGTGGTAGTGGTAAATTTTTTAAATTACTTCTATTTCCGCAATAATATGAATTTTTAAGGGTGTTTCGAGGGCAGGCAATGGATGGCAACTGCATGGGGATGTTTTACAGCATTTTACTAATATTCTGTCAAAATTTTATCAACACACTCTAATTGGGGTGGCAGTGGTAAATTTTTTAAGTTACTTCTATTTCCGCTATAATATGAATTTTTAAGGGTGTTTCGAGGGCAGCCAATGGATGGCAACTGCATGGGGATGTTTTACATGCTTTTACTAATATTCTGACAAAATTTTATCAACACACTCTAATTGGGGTGGCAGTGGTAAATTTTTTGAATTACTTATATTTCCGCAATAAAATAAATTTTTAAGGGTGTTCCGAGGGCAGGCAATGGATGACAACTACATGGGGATGTTTTACATCATTTTACTAATATTCTGTCAAAATTTTATCAACACACTCTAATTGGGGTGGCAGTGGTANGAAGAAGTTTATTTATGACTTTTGAATTAAACATTTATAAACTGCGTTATTATTACCAGAACGTTTTGGCATCGCATCCTCTCATTCCTTATCACTGTCTAATAACTCACACGAAATCTGGAATCGATAAGTTGAATAGTTTACAAGTTATGGCCTTATAAACAAATTAACTAATTATTAGTCTGGACGATCCCGAGGATCTTCCACAATCGCACTGTTTTTTTTCACAATACATTGAAATCTATGATTTTTTTTTAATTTCAAAGCAACCTGATCTTTTTTTATTTTTTAGCCTTAGTTGCAAAATGAAATATACGACGCACGAACTGTCAAAGTTGACGGCCTATTGTTAAACAAAGTAGGTTGGTAGCAGAAAAAAAATACTGTCATAACCGGCAACCCGAGTACTTTCCCAGATAAAAATATTTTATTTGTGGAAATATGTTAAGTGCATAAGAAATACTGTGAAAAGTCAGTGGGTCGCTTGATTTTCGGCGAGCCGTGGCGCGGCGGAAGGGTGGGAGAAACGAATGACAGCGAGTCTGAAGAAAATAACGATAATATTCATAGTCCTGCCGTTAAATAAGCCAAATTCGCTTGAAAATTATATATTTGACAGACTGTAACTCCGTTGTTTTTCAACGAATCTTGACGATTTTTTTTTAACTTATGTTCTTTTCATAATCTTTCCGAATATGTAATAATATATAACTATATCACGCTCGTGCGTCGTATATTTCATTTTGCAACTAAGGCTAAAAAATAAAAAAATTTCCAGGTGCAAATTTGAAATTTAAAAAAAAAGATAGATTTCAACGTATTATTATGAAATCTACACTTAAAAAAATCAGTGCGATTGTGGAAGATCCTCGGGATCGTCCAGACTCATAATTAATTAATTTGTTTATAAGGCCATAACTTGTAAACTATTCAACTTACCGATTCCAGATTTCGTGTGAGTTATTAGACAATGATAAGGAATGAAAGGATGCGATGCCAAAACGTTCTGGTAATAATAACGCAGTTTATAAATGTTTAATTCAAAAGTCATAAATAAACTTCTTCTGTTTATAATTTTTGATCTAATCAATATTTTTTGACGCTCGAGAGCTAGTTTTGTAGGTTTTTTGAAGACGAAAAAAAAGTACTTTACTGTTTTCTCGTGAAAATGAAGGGAAAAACGTGAATTTACGTAAAAATTATACAATTAGCCACCCTGTAAACAATCTTTCTCCCATTTTTATGAATGTGGAAACTAATATGTTATTGTACATAATATTTAGCTTGCCGAAACAAAAAGTAGTGAATTGGTCATTTCTCAGCTTTTTTTCCTGGCCTATAATCAGTATTCACCTGCTTATACAGCATTTAGCGGTGTTTCTACGTGCATATTTAAAAAACACCGACACTGTATAACGACCAAAACACATAAAAGACCCAACACTTTTGTTATTTCAGATATTAGTTTGAATCGAACGGAATGGAGTACATATCCTGCTTAATAATTTTGTCAGCAATATATGTTCTGTATTGCTGTAAAACTTACATCAGAACGGTGTGTCTGTCGTTGAGTTTACCTGGACCTACAGCTTTACCAGTTTTAGGAAATGTTCTTATATTAAACAACACAAAAAGTAAGTACCTATTTTGAGTTTGTAATTGTAATGATTAATGAAACCCTCTATTGAATTATTTTATTTCCGGTAGTAGAACAAAACAAAAATATTTAAAGCTTATCATAAAATCACGAAGTATGAAGGAATTTTGTAACTATGGTGCATCATGTTTCCCTTTTCATGAAACCACCCTTATGTCTCTCTTATTTAAAATTTTATCACATTTTAGCATGAAATAAATACCTACAAAATGATTATTTTGATATAACTAAATTTGATTTTAGCCATAAGTGGATTTTTTAAATAATACATTAGCAATTTTGTTTCTCAAAGTTAGTATCCTACTTTATCCATCTCCAGAAACCTATTTCTAAATTTGAACAGGTTTTCAGTTTCTTTTACAGTTTACTTAAAAACTATTAGACTATACAAGGTCTATACAATTTTGCTTTTTGTTTTCCATGAAGTTATTCAATTCCAATTTAACTTTTTTTATTTGGTTGATACAAGTTTCGCGTAGGTACTACTTGATGTTCACAATTGGAAATATTTACAATAAAAATACACCATAAAAGAACAAACAAAATATATAGCATTAAATAACTAAAAAATTCTCTTCACTTCAATGAACCAGTGACGGCTCGTGACATTGTGGATAGGTGAGGCCCATGTGTTTTTTACTAGGTGGGCAGGAAACACGCAGTGGGCAAAAATTTTATAATTTTCAAGGTCAAACGACTAAAGGAATCTGAAAATTTTTAGTTGCATTTACAATATTGTAGAAAGACTGATGTTCAGTCAGATTTTATAAAAAATAATACTCAACTATTTGGATATTTTATTAATCCCCTCGCAAATAATAGAAGTAAATAAAATTAAGTAATAGAAAAAAAAATCGGTTATATATTTACCTAATAATTAACAAAATTGTTTCTACTTGGTTTATGAATATTAAAAAGAATAAAAAACAAATTTTCATAAGGTAGCCAGCTAACTTATATTTACATACAAAATACGCCGCCAGCTTTTCGTTTGCCTCCACTTTTAACAAAATATTTTAAAAACATACTGAATGTTTTTATAAAACACGTTTATTCGTTTGTCTTAAATTTGCAAATTTACTTATAATGTCTTCATAAAATTGAGGATCGGCACCAAGACTTTGCCATAGTTTATCCATAGTGCCATAGATTATCAATCTGTCGTTTTTTTACGATTTTGATGTAAAATTCAGATAAAACCACTAAAAATAGTACATTTGTGTCTCTTGAATCTTTTTTAGTTTCTCGGTTCGTTTTTATTTTATTTATTCTTTTCTGCAAAAAAATGACTTGCTCGCTGGGTACGCCCCTGAAAATTCTGGATCAAATCTAATCGGGCCGGTTGATTATGATAATTTTCTTAATAAATCGTAAAAATTTAATTCAAATCAGCTAAGGCGTTTTTTTAAAACTCGATTTAAAAAAATTACCACCCTGTATCTCGGAAACGAAGCACTTGCGGACCAATGTTCATATGAACTTTTTTATATATTTTGTTGAGCGGAATCTCCCCTAGGCTTTTGACATTTCAACTCTGAAACACTCGGTATATTAACCACATACTTTCTGAAAAAAATTGTTACGAATTGAAAATTTGATAGAAACTGTACTCTTCAACAAATACAGGATGTATTTAATGTCCATGTCGTAAATTAAGGGGATGATTCCTTGTCTGGTTTTAGGCCTAAAAGCTTTAATAAACAAAGGACCTAAAATCAATTATTACTGAAGTTGTTTAACGTAGATTGACAAACCCTGGGAAAATGATGCAACTGATTAAAAGGAATAATTATATTCGTCAAACAACTTCAGAGATAATTAAAAAAAAATATGATATTTTGATGACCCAAGGAATCAGTCCTATAATTTATGACATGTTCAAAAAATACACCCAGTACATAAAAAATTTGAAAATCCTTGTTTATTTCACTTAGAAATACCTAATTATTTGGTCTAATTTTAGTTACCTAATTAAAAATCAAGGTTGTTGTGTAATTATTACTTTTACTATAATATATTATTAACGTTATAGTTGTTACGGTATGGGTTGGAACCGCATAAAAACCACCAAACTAATTATAGCAATTACATAAAAATTATTTATGACCTAGTGGACCAATACAGGTTTGCTTTGACGACCAGCGTTCCGCCGTCGATTCTATCAGGCGGACTGGTCTACCAATACAGGACTCGCCCAGTGGCTATTCGAGTATAAATTACGAGACACATCATGGCTAAAGTATAGAAAGAAATTTCAAGAGAAAGCAGACGGTCCTGTGCTTTAAGATTCACAGGTTTCAATTGATATCGTAACAACTATACCAGATGAACCAACAATTTCTTATTATTACTTTATATTTAGGAAGATTAGGACACTCTGCATAGAAATTAGTTAATGTCCTCGTTTCACCTATATTAATAGAAATACCAAATATCCACTTTGTATTCTGCTCAAATTTGTGTAAAATTGACAAATACGTTACCTTCGAATTTGCATTGAATTGCACTGGCTGACTCAGGGTAATTCCTCCCTGTCGACCGATTTACTAATTTTTGTTTTGTTTTGGTAAAAAATTTGAATAATATATATATGATGCAAAAGAATATAGACAATATATTATATCAAAGGATTCGAGACATCTAAAAACTTTATTTATTGTAGTCTAAATTATAATACATAATAGGTATCCATAGAATTTATTTGTTTAACTTGCCATATTACTTGCAACTCTAGACATGTCAGTTACACTCACAATATCTAACTATTTGTATTTTTAGATAAAATTTCATTATAAGTAAGTAGGTGTTTGAAGATATAAATTTTAGGAACTGTAATTTTTAAAATGGCTGAAACCTTTTAGAATTGGAAGAAGTGGGAACCAAGGCTTACCAACTTTATGGTCCATTTTTCAGAAGTTGGGTATCAGTCATCCCGTTTTTCTTTATTTACGAACCAAGGCATTTGAAAATAATACTAGCTGGGAAGAATTCACAAAAAAATGTTTTGTACAAGCTTTTACATAATTTTGTTGGAAGAGGACTAATAACCAACAATGGTAATTTAGTTTATCTTTCTTTTATGGCGTAACTGGGCAAATTTTAATTTCAGGAGAGAAATGGAAAACGCATCGGAAATTAATTCAGCCTTATTTTCATATTAATATTTTGGAAAATTATATAAATACATTCTCGGAGAGCACGAAGGAACTTTTAAGTAATCTAGAGGAGGACAAGGATATTAAGATTACACCTGTTATAAACAAATGCATTTTAAGCATACTTCACAGTGAGTAAAAGATTTAATATTTCAGTAAAAGTCCACGTGACTCTTGGGTAATTTAAATTTTATAAATTCCATGGTTTTTTTAGAAAATGTCTAGAGAACTATCAAAAATTGGTTGGTACACTTTATTCTCGTCTTAGCAAATCGAGTCGAATAATGTTTCCTCTTGTGTAGATAAATTTTTAAAATGTTTTTAGAAACAATTAGAAATCATTTTAAATCTTTTTTATTTTTATATTTGTTCTATCACTTCCATAAAAAATGTAAGTATTAAAATTTTTTATCTGTGTTAAATTATGTTTATATTACTCTATAACGAAACAAGTAAACAGTAAACTTGTTCATAAAAATTTATTGTGTTGAGAAATAAATAACAGAATTGAACCTCATGTTTGGTACCTTCTTAATAATTGCTGACAGCATTAGAAGCAGTATTAAATGTCTAAAGTTAGCTACAACAAATTGTTATATACAGGCTGTTACAAATTCGCTTCTCATACTACAGGGATCTCGGAAACGGTAAGAACTACAAAGTAGCTTAAATGGGGACAAAGTTGCGTAATCAGGGGACCAACATGATGCCTCTAAAAAATCAAGGGTAACATGATTAGTTTTTGAAATATTTGAAAAAAAAAACGAAATTTTGGAAATCTGTTTTTGTTTCGTTTCAACCTTGTTTGAGGTGATATTGAAAAAAGAAGAACACTTCCTCATGGCAACTTTTTGCCCTGTATCGAATGGCATAATCAATTTTTATATGTAACGTTTCGTCTCTCCAGGACCATCAACTTATTTTTTTTAAATACGGCTCTGGAATTTTTATTACATTTTTTGCAAGGCTTCATAACCCCCAATACCGTACTGCCTCAGTTCAAACCAGATTCGAACGTTTTGTCTCGAAGAATTCATCCTCAGTGTATTCTTGCGGACGTTTGAGTGAAGCTATCCACAACTTTTCATCCACAGGTGCCGACGTAGAGGCAGTTTAATGAGAATAGATATTAAGTACACTCCACTATCGCCTTCACGCTGTTATCTTCCATCCACAACTCGTACGTGGACTTCATATGTTGCATATGTAATTTCATGTATCTTTTACACCCCAATTAGAAATTTAAAATTTTAACAGAATGCTAGCCCAACTAAGTAAAACACCCCCATATTGTAGTCATCCAATGCCTGCCCTCAAAACACCTTTAAAAATTCATATTATTGCGGAAATAGAAGAAATTTAAAAAATTTACCACTGCCACCCCAATTAGAGTGTGTTGATAAAATTTTGACAGAATATTAGTAAAA
>NW_019416529.1:389062-400704 GCF_000390285.2 Anoplophora glabripennis | reverse complement strand
TTTTACTAATATTCTGTCAAAATTTTATCAACACACTCTAATTGGGGTGGCAGTGGTAAATTTTTTAAATTTCTTCTATTTCCGCAATAATATGAATTTTTAAAGGTGTTTTGAGGGCAGGCATTGGATGACTACAATATGGGGGTGTTTTACTTAGTTGGGCTAGCATTCTGTTAAAATTTTAAATTTCTAATTGGGGTGTAAAAGATACATGAAATTACATATGCAACATATGAAGTCCACGTACGAGTTGTGGATGGAAGATAATAGCGTGAAGGCGATAGTGGAGTGTACTTAATATCTATTCTCATTAAACTGCCTCTACGTCGGCACCTGTGGATGAAAAGTTGTGGATAGCTTCACTCAAACCTTGCGGACGTAGAAATCATTGAAAAGGCTTGTACCGACATCCTGAAAGACAACCCGGCCAACGATCTAAAACATTCATTCGACATGCTTTTAGAAAGTGCAAATCGAGGACTACTTTGAACGAAATCAACCGGTTTTGAAAAAAAAATCTTTTTTCGTTCTTATTTATAAAAAGTCCTGTTTACTTTGGCACTTACCTTGCATAATACCTAATTTTCAAAAAGTAGCAATAATATATTTATTTATGATATACGTACACTCATCGGCAAAAAAAACGGCCACCCTAAAATATTTCACAATAGTCCCTTTATCTGCTTAGTTAGTTAGTAACCTAAGCTAGTTCTTTTTCATTAGCAATGCTTTAAGATAATTGACCACATCTACGTAAGCCTAATTTTAGTCTTACAAGCCGAAATTCCCTTTTCAACGACATTAATATGCGCTCGTAAATCACACAGCAGCAGACTATGCATCATTTCTGCATCATTAATGTTCTCTAAAAAGGCAAGTTGGCTTATGTACATTGTTTTTGGAATTAAATTTAACAGTCACTGAAAGTTTTCATCCGATAACAATGCCTAACGGCAACTGATGCTTCTCAAGTTGTTGCATTGATTGTAGATGGACATAGTCAGCGTTTTGTGTCTCGTTCATTGGGAATATCTCGTAGTACCGTTCATGATGCCTCGTACTACCATTCAGGATGCGTGGAATCAGTATCTGGAGACTGACAGATTCACGAGACGACCAGGATCCGGAAGAAAAAGAGTAACAACGGCGCTTGTGATCGTTTCGTTGTGCTCAACACATTGAGGGATCGCAGGTCAACAGTAGTTCAACTTCAGCATCGCCTTCTAACAGTGCGACGGGTTCAAGTGAGTTAGAGGACGATTAGGAGGAGGCTTGTAGAAAATGGTTTATTTTCACGGGGGCCTGCCACAGGACCACAATCACTACTGGCATCGAAGGGCACGTCTTCAGTTTGCGCGATTACATATAAATTGGATTCCTCCCCAATGAAGTGAAGCTCTTTTTACTAACGAGTCTCATTTTTGCCTGCGATCACATGATGATCGGGAAAGGGCGTGGAGAAGACAAAATGAACGATATTCAGACTGCACCATCTCTGAACGAATTTCTTTTAAAGGAGGTTCTGTTATGGTGTGGGCGGACATTTCTACGGAAGCACGTACCGACCTTATATTTGTGGATAATAGAGCTTTGAACGCCCGCAGATATATGGAAGATATTCTTCAAGAAGCTGTTGTTCCATTTTCGTATTTTATTGGAGTTGGCTTCGTTTTAAGACACGACAACGCCGGACCACACACTGCATGAATCGTTACTGAATGCTTAAACGAGATTCGTAGACTTGATTGGCCCGCATGCAGCCCCGACCTTAACCCAATTAAACATCTTTGGGATGAATTTCAGAAGGCTATTCGTCGTCGTCCAGTCATGCCACAGACTCTCAAAGCTAAGACTGTTTGGTTGACTCAATGTCACGATGGTTGAATGCTGCAATTCAGACTCGAAAAGGACATACACGCTATTAACAATAACCAGGAGGTTCATTAAAAACACCCATAATTTTTTAGACATAAGAAAAAGGTGTATTTTTGTTAGATTGTTATTGTTTTAATTAAACTAAATTATGTCTTAAATAATTTTTTTCTTAGTTATTCGTTGCAACCTAAATCGATAATGAATGGTTCTGCAACCAAATATCAATTCTAAGTTACGTTAATTAATATTTAGGTGCTTTTATGGAGTATTTTAGGGTGACCGTTTTTTTGCCAGTGAGTGTAATTACAAGAAGGCTAACTGATATACAAATACTTTTGTTTACATCAAGCTTACATAGTGATTCAACTTATCAAAGAATATTTACAGCGATAATACGAACTGTAAAATAAGAGCAACATTTTAGTAAATAATATAAATTGCGTACATATCTGTATGTTTTTTATTTCGTTCAGTCGTCCTGTACAACAGAATCTGTTTCATCAAATTTAGAGAACTTTAAAAACAGTACAAATTTTTTTATATAATAAGGTCTTTTTTATTTAATTCATTTCTCGCTTTTACTTACAACACGTGTTCTTTTGTTGGTTCTCATAGTTATAATTTTCTTATTTCATTAGTTTTAAATATTTTATTTAAGTATTCAAAATGTTTTTAAATAGCCAAAACGTTCAAAACGGTTATGTATTTAATAAAGTCAATTCATTACAACTAAATAATAGCACCTATACAAAAATTAGTTATCAAATATACGTTTTAGAGGCTGTGTTAGGCGTTTCTTTGAAGGATGAAATGCAGTCTCCATACAGAAAGTGAGTAAAATGCTATTTTGAGTACATATTTAGATATATTGTATCATAAATTATTTTAGGGGTGAGGTACTGTTGACCCAGAGAATAACTAAACCATGGCTACTTTTAGAAACGATTTTCAAATATACACCTTTCGCTAAAACCGAAGAGAAACAGAAATTGAGTTTGCATCTTTATACGAAAAATGTAAGTATATCTAGAATTAAAATACTTTATTAAACATTGTGTATTGAATTATTTCCAAGTTGATTTCTTGTAACAAAGTTTAGAAGTTTCCAAGAAACTCAAAAACAAATATTTTTATTCTCCAATGCGTTGTCTATCCGTTCTGCGCATGTTACGAAATCAATTGTTTTGAACCAGATGCGTTTCCGTGGCTATTCTTGTGGATTGTTTGTGCCCAAATTGTTGTTACAGTGACTCATGCTTCTGACAGTAGCGATCTAGTAAACATGATATTAATGTATGTTATACAGGGTGTCCCAGAATAACGTGTACAACGGAAGACCACAGATTCGTGGGCTCAAAATGGGCAGATCTAGGCTAATTCACCTATATCCCAAACAGCTTCGTTTGTCCGCTAGATGGCCCCAAAGTTAATGAAAATTTTTTTGAATTTTGTAAATAACTCGATTACCTATTAATCGATTTTGATAATTTTTGGGGTGTGGACTTTTGCTTTCAATCTACATATTTTGGTGTTATACAGTGTTTTTTTGATTAAATGAGCGGTTTGTGTACAAAAAAATTAGTAGGCACTAATTTTGTAGGTTGACTGTAATTTCAGTCTAATCTTTATTTCATTGTGCCTGACAATTGTTAATCAGTGTTTACGACGATAAGATATACCACCTGCTAGTTACTTCATTTTTCGATATCGATATACACATACGACAAATCAGAGTTACATATTTACAATGTGTCTAATTTTATTCAAAAAATTGGAAAAAAACAATCAAAAAATACAACGCATTGATAGCATTATTATTGACCCTGTTATTCTACCCAATAAACTGAATGGGGAATTTTATTTAGCATTTTTGCAAAACACTGGTCGAGTGAGGTGTGTCGTTATTACTCAGAGCTAACAAGTGGTTTATGCATGATGGACCTCCACCACATTTCACTGTAAATGTCCGGCAGTATCTGAACCAAAGATTCCCTCGTAGATGATCAGTAGAAGGCATAATGCTCCTGTTAATTGGCCTGTACATTCACTAGACTTAATACCTTGCTCTGAAAACAACAATGTATGCTTCCACATCTAACACTGAAGAAAAGTTGTGGAAGCATATTGCCTATGCCTCAAAAACTGCAAAGAGTGTCCTTTATCTTTCTTCGCCCAATTAATCTTTGTTATAGAAACAACGGTGGTCATTTTGAAAGTTTTTATAATAAGTTGTACTAAAATTAATAACATCAACTTTGTTACTTTTATCTTCAGCATTTTTTATTGTATTTGATTGTTTTTACGAAATATTTCAATAAAATTATGTAGGTATGTTGTAAATAACTCTAATTCGTCGTATCTGCATGTATCCATATCGAAAAATGAAGTAACATATTGTATATCTTCGTAGTAAACACTCATTATGAAATGTTCGGTACAATGACTTAAAGATTAAACTGAAATTACAGTCAACCTACAAAATCAGTGCCTACTAGCACTTTGTTAGGTATTGTAATATGGGTAGCAAGCTAATGTAGTCATTCAAAAAATATTTTTTTGTACCCAAACCGCTCATTTAATGAAAATTCTACAAGTCCAAAAACTTCCAAATGATATCACCTATCAAACTAAAAATAGTTGTCATTATTGCCCGAAAGAGAAAAAGTTATGAACGGATATTATCACCACACGTCAATTTTGCAGGAGTTGTAAGTTTAAAAAAACACTGTATAATACCAAACTATGTAGATCGAAAACAAAAGTTCGCGCCCCAAAAATTATTATCACAATCGATTAATAAGTATTCGAGTCATTTACAAAATTCAAAAAATTTTCATTAACTTAAATTAGCCTAAATCTGCCTATTTTGAGTCCACGAACCTGTCGTCTTCCGTTGTAAACGTTATTCTGGGGCACCCTGTATATATTAATATACATATATAGAAGCATCGCAAAGCAAAGGACACATAGTGATGACCGAAAATGACCGATCTTGAAAATGTTTAGTTTAATTTTTGGATTTAGTGAGCGTCCGACGACAAGCAAGCGTGAAATCCATTCCAAGATAGAAGAATATCATCATTACAGATAATCTAGATGGAGATAACAACCCCAATTTTTTGCAACATGACCTATCTGGTTTGCTAGAAGATATCTCTAAAAGGTTTGGACAAAATTGTACCATATATTATTGGGGCCAAACTATGATGACCTAATACAACTCGAGTAATTTAGTTTACTTAAAGTAGCTGTTCAAAATGACACCCGTTTTCTTCTTCTTTTCATGATATCTTCGGCCTTAAAGTATGGACAACATTTTGTATTCGTCTTAGAAAATAATCTAACGGTGTTAGATCCGGTGGGCGTGGTGGCCAACCCCTCAGGTGTTTCATTACCTTTACCAATCCATCTATTTGGGAAATGCTCATTGAAATGGTTACGGACGTTTACGTGGGGGTATGCTATGTCGTGCATAAACCACATGTTGTGGCGAATGGTTAAAGGAAGATCGTCCTACAAATCTTGTAAAGTATCTCGGAGGTATTTCAGATAAATTCAATTGCTAGCATTGGTCATGCTGTGGACTTAATAATAATAATAATAATTTTAAACTTGCTGGAATACATAGGATGTATCTCAAAAATTGGTTATATTTTTTTAATTTTTCAACGTAACTAAAATATTACGTTACGCCGTAGGCAGGTAAAAAAGATTTCTTTTTGTTGAAATAATTAACATTTATTATTAAAATGCATAATATGTATGTTTAAGGAAATGCCATAATTTTTTTAATTCATGGTTATCTTAAGAACAATAATTGACGCCAACACTTTTATTTTCTAATTACTCATTTATAAGCAAAACATGTCTATTTACTTTTTTATTATTTATTTACTGACGGGAAAGATGTTTATGTACGTGTCGAATCATAGCAAAGTCGATCACTTATGTACTTATTAGAATCTATTAATATTCTATAATTAAATTACCAGGTGAAGGATTTGAAAAAAAAAATACTTTTCTGAATTAAAAAAATATACAGTGTGGCTACAATTTAGGTGACACATACCTATAATTCAGGTGTTAATTGACAAATCCTTTTCAAATTTTAACCACTTATGCAGACCAATGGGGTGCACATTTGAGGATCATTAAACTTACATATATCCATAGGTGTGCGTTAGGGGAAATTAAAAGGGGATCGATTTTTCGATAAATACGGAAATGCTGATGCCTTAGTCATAATCAGTATCATCGAAAATATATCCACGGCAAGTTTCATCCAAATCGTATACAGGGTTGTACAGAAAATTCATTTAATACAAATGTAAATAAGCTAATACAGACGGGATAACAAAAAAAAATAGGTATAACAAAACTCAGTTTATTTTTTTAACTTCAATGTAGCCGCCATCTCTCCTTATACATTCTTCTGTTACCTTTCTTGTATGACGATTTACTTTTCGCAGTTATTCACGAGAAATCTTTCGGCATGCTTTTTTTATTCTTCGTTTTAGATCTTTTATGTTTTGTGGACAATTGATGTAAACTTTATTTTTAACTGTACCCCAAAAATAAAAACCCATTGGTGTAAGATCAGGAGACCTGGCTGGCCAGCCCTGCAGCGGGCTACGAGGCCGTATCCACGGAAAATTAGTATTCAGCCAGCTTCTAATTATTCGCGAACTATGTGCAGGAGCACCGTCTAACATAAAATAAAAGTTCTGTCTAGCGTTTAGCAGCATATTTTCCAAAACATCAGTAAATTCCGTTTCCAAAAAACGTAAATACTTTTGGGCATTTAAACTTCTATAAAAAAGTGTCCGATAATTCGGAATCATCGCGCACCAAACACTCACCTTATAAACATGCTGATTCTTAGCATTTATTATCCACCTGGGATTGTCTCTTTCCCAATATAGAGAGTTCTGCGTCGATACAACACCATTTGTAGAAAAAGTAGCTTCATCGCTAAAAATTATATTTTTCAAAACATTTCTGTCGTTCAGAAATTCGCCTTGCACTCAGAAAGCATAGTCTTGAATCCTTAAATTGTCTCCTTCTAAAAGAGCGTGTAAAATTTTTGGTTTAAAGGACTTCAATTTATTCTTTTTTAGACATTTTCTTTTGGTCTCTGTTTAAATTCAAATTCAATGCCGCCTATCGTATTTCGGAAAGCATCTAAAATCCTATTTTCGTGTAAGTTTGCACGTCGGTATTCTTTTGGTCTTACATGTGATACACTAAGTATTTGCTCGACAAGAAAAATGTAAAATAATTATTCTAATGAAAATATTTTGAATTTATTTTATTTCCATGGAACATGGAACCGTGCATCAAAATTTTTAGCTGTTTTTCTATAATTTTGTATTTTGCAACTGAAATGAAATGATTTAGGTTGGTTTTCTTAGAATTTTTCTCTAATTTTTAATGTTGTCGTAAAAGTTTTTAAAGAATTGCAAAGACAATAAATAAGACAATTTCAAATAGGTACCTAATAAATACATTATTATAATTTTATAATATTTGGAATGGAATTGAGAGGATACTATAATTTAAAATTTTGGTTACTTTACATTTCATTGTTTTCTTAATCAAAGGATGCTTATTCGCTCTTTATTGTACTTGCAGTTGCTAATAATAGAGTCCCAATGGAAGGAAATCTTATTAGGTATTATTTTTGTGTAAATAGGTTTATTATTTAGATGCAACACACGTGAAACAACGCACTTTATTGATGTAATTATGAACAAAAAAATCAATGTGCTACAAAGAACGCTATTGTATGTAGATGGACGAGTGTCATTCGCGTCCAATTCTTCAAATTTTGCAAAATACCAAATCATAAAAATGCAGCTAAATTAACAAAGTTAACATCAGCGGCCATTTTGTTTGGACTTGATTTATTTTTCAACTACAACTACGATATACAACTTTTGTATGTCACCTTTTTTCGTAACCTTTAAAAAAAGTTAAAGGGGGGTCAAAATATAGTGAATCACCCTGTACATGTTATTGACTCAAACCAAGATAAAAACCCGGACATTCTGACTTATAGAATCGGTTTCACTAGTCTGGTCTACAGACCAGCCCACTTTTTTTGTGGCGATGTGTAACTGAACATTCTTCCATCTTTTTACCAAAATTTGTGTACTATAAATTAAACAAAAAATGTAAAGAAAATGCTGCAAAATTTTCTGCTTTTAAAATGTGACTAACACAGTTGCTCCATTATTATTCATTCAGAAAAACGTACCATATATCCTAGGAGCAATAGAGTACCTATTAAAAGATAAGAAATTTTCCATGAACCATACGGGTCTATCGTTTTTTTTTTTGTTATCTCCATGTACCCTAATCAATATTAATAATTTGTTACGCTGCAATCCCCGACTATTTTCAGCTACAATTTTTTTAGGTAAAATAGTGAATATTATAAGAAAACCACACCAAGAATCTAACCCTTAAAAAGGTTTCAATATTGCAGCATAACAGAAAACCATTTCATTTTTTTAACATGTTATTGCTTTTAAAATTTAAGACTTCTTTTTCTAAACCAGCCTATATTTCTATATCTGCATATGACTTTTTCATTTAAAATTAAATATCTATTAATAATTTTAGATCATGGACAGAAGAAGAAATGAAGCCATAAAAACGCCATCCCAAAGCTTGTTAGATATGTTTATAGAAATCTCCGAGAATAATCCTGATTTCACCGACGAAGATATAATTAATGAAATAGTAACCTTTATGTTAGCAGTAATTTACTCCCGACAATTTTTTATAAATTTGCTTCTAACACAAAGAGTTTTAGGGACAGGATTCCGTTGGTGCCGCAGTTGCTTTCAGTCTCTATTACATCGCCAAAGATGAGAACATTCAGAGCAAGATAGTGGAAGAATTGGATGCGGTTTTTGAAAAAGCCAAACCGAGTGTAGCGACATTGCACAATCTGAAGTATTTGGAACAGTGCATCAAAGAATCGTTGAGGCTGGCTCCTAGCGTCCCTATAATATCGCGAATTTTAACAGAAGATGTAACATTAGGTTTGTATTTGTTGCCAGAAAAACATTTTTACGCATGTACTCTTATTGAGGGAAACAGAAATAAAATAATGTATAGGATATAACAAACTGAGGTATTAGAACTCAATGCTATTGCATTGCAATTATTTTCCGGAGAAAATCTGTAAACAGATTTTTTTTTAAATTCCATTTTATTGTTTTCCCGGTTTATTTAAGGTGACCGTATTCTTGGACGAGAAATAGTCAAATTTCTGGCGTTTTTAGGTACTGAAATCTTGAAAAATAAAACGTGTAGAGCAAAAGTAAGCACAAAAATAAAATCCTTGATGTTCTGTTTATTCATTGTTACTATTGAAATTTACTCAAGTAAAATAATAATTTTAAAAAAACGTCTGTAAAACATGCGTTTTCTGTTATCCTAATCCCACATTTTAAGAATTATTTTCACGTACTTATAAATAAAAGTAAACAATTTTATCTGTAGGACTAAGCAAGTAAATGTTATACGAAAATTTACATGTGGTGTTATATATAAAAAAGTTCGTAGATTTCAGTACTTAAAACCTTGATGGTTTGGTCGTTTTTTGTATCTGTTTATTCTTTTTACTGGGGCGTCTTTGAAAATACTCAGTTGCCGTGTTTCTCATTATGGGGAGGCTTTAACTTTTTCTAGCCTCTATGAGGAGAGATCTAACTGTGATGAGGTCATAAATGCAAGAGGACGGTGTCTCCTTGATTTTATGCAAAGCAACTCTTTCTCTCTTCTTAATGGTAGAGTTGTTCAGGACAGACCTTCTCAATACACGTTTTGCTCTGCCAATGGTGGCAGTGTCATAGACTTGGTGTGGTGTAACAATATTGGATTGGGGGTTATTGACTGCTTGAGAGTTGACAACGAGTGTTTGCTATCTTATCATTTCCCTGTATCTTTGAAACTAAGGCTTGCTCATTACCCACTGAGTGACGCTAATGGCCAATCTAGTACTTCTGAAGTTTTAAGGTGGGATGACAGATTGTCTGCTTGTTATAGTTCAGTGATGCGACAATCTCCACGTGCTCATTTTATTTATGAGGTATCTGCCTCCTATAATAACATATGTAATGCAATAATTGAATCGGCTAGAGCTATTGGCCTAGTCAAACAAATGCGTCAAATTAGTGGTGATAATAACGCTAACCGTTATAAAAAACCGTGGTTTGATTATCAGTGTAGAACTTTGAAGTTAGACCTTAAACGTAGTCTTAGTGTTTGTAAAACAAATAATTTTACCAACCCTTCCAGGGTTATATATTTGAATTTGAAGAAGCAATATAATAAACTCATTAAAATCAAAAAGAGAGAGCATGAAAAAAAATTTGTTGCCAAGCTGAGCAATGCAAGGGATCAAAGAACATTTTGGCATACCCTACAACAATTTTATAGTAAGAAAAATGTCCCTGGATTGTCTGTTCAGACTTGCGAACAGTTTTACGAAAATATTTACCCTCTTTCTGTGCTTGATAATGCCTTCTACTACGGAGTAAGAGATCCTTTTCTAGATGCCTCCATTACATCAGAAGAGCTCGACCTCGTATTATCTCATTGCAAGAATGGTAAATCTCCGGGTGAGGATGGAATATCATATGAGTTTCTTAAGAATATGCCCCAAAATTGGCGATTGTATTTATGCGTTCTTTTTAATAAGATTCTTGAAACAGGAGCGATTCCAGAAAGTTGGTCTAGTGTTATCCTAACCATGTTACATAAGAAGGGTCCTATTGACGACCCCGCTAATTACCGTGGTATAGCTTTGATTAATTGTTTTGCGAAAGTGTTTACTAGTATTCTTCTCTCAAGACTAACCTGTTGGGTGGAGTCCAATAAAACACTCCCTGAATCACAGGCTGGATTTCGAAAGGGGCGGGGATGCATCGATAACGTTTTTGTGCTTTCCTCCGTAGTTCAGTTTCAGCTGAGACTAAAGGGCCGCAAGGTGTTTGCAGCATTTGTAGATTTTAAGCGTGCGTTCGACTCTATCAACCATTCTCTTCTGTGGGAAAAACTATATGCTTTAGGTCTAAGTTCCAACATAATAATGTTTCTTAAAAAGCTGTATTCTCAAGCGCATATTAGAATTCGTACAGAGGGTAATCTAACAAGGCAATTTAACATTACTGCAGGTGTTTTGCAAGGAGAATCGTTAAGTCCTCTTCTGTTCTCTCTGTTTATTGCTGATATTGAAGATTTTTTTGATTCGTTTAACGCTCGTCGGCTAAACATTGATAACCGCAACGAAATACTTATGCTCCTATATGCTGATGATTTAGTGCTATTGGCTGATTCAGAAGTGGACCTTTGTCGTAAACTCAATATCCTCGAAAAGTACGTGACACTAAAACAGTTAACGTTGAATACTCAAAAAACTAAGATCATGTGTTTCTCTCGTGGCGGTCGCTGTAATACTTTCCCTTTCCTACTTAACAACCAGCCCGTTGAGTGTGTTAATTGTTTTACTTACTTAGGAGTAATTTTTTCCTCCTCTGGTCTGTTCCGAGTGATGACCGAGTCAGTGGTCGGAAAGACTAGACAGGCAGTTGGATCTGTCATATCTTTAATGGCCAGATCCAAAATGAGTTCTTGGGATTCACGTTTGGTTCTGTATAACTCGATTATTGTCAACTCTTTCACTAGTTCTTTACCAGTCTGGGCACTGCGCTATACGGACTTGTTGGAAAAGGTGCAAGTCAGTTTTTTTAAAA
>NW_019416529.1:379686-388259 GCF_000390285.2 Anoplophora glabripennis | reverse complement strand
GCAAGTTCATCCGCTTTCTCATTTCCACAAATGCCTTTGTGCCCTGGCACCCAACACAGTCTGACTGTATTGTTGGTGGCCAGTTCAGTCAGCATTTGTAAACAATCCCACAATAGTTTTGAAATCTTGTGTGCACCTAAAGATTTAATTGCAGCTTGACTATCGGAGAATATATATGAGTTTACGTTTATAACCTCTACGTACATTCTCTGCCAGACACGCCATTATCGTGAAAATTTCTTGGAATACGGTAGGGAACTCCCCCAGACTGTAGCTTGCACTCCATCTGGGTCTGAGTCCATATATTCCTGCACCCGTCCCTCTGGTCATTTTGGAGCCATCTGTAAACCATACTAGGCTCCACCTTTCCAGGGTATTAAACCTTTCCTCCCACTGGCTTTGATCCTCTATTCGAGTCTCAAATGGCTTGTGGAAGTGAAACCTTGGAACCATCTTGTCAGATACCATCCCAAAAGTTGGTTCCGACATAGATGTGTCTATGATCCTGGAATAGGAACTACCCCTCCAGTCGTTGTTATTCCTGAGTCGATATGCTGCTAGCCGCGCTTCTCTTTTCACCACTATATGGCAGCGGTGGTAGATTTAGCATGACTTCTAGTGCAGCTGTCGGGGTCGATGCCATCGCCTCCGTTATACCTAAACAGGTCAATCTCTGAATTCTATTCAGTTTTTCCCTCGCTGTGGTCTGTTGTGTTTTTTGCCACCATACCACAGCGCCGTAGAGAATCCTAGGTCTTCATTATTGGTTACTAACACTTTCATCCTTCACGGTAAGAAAAGTTCTGGATGGTTGCCGTGCTTGAAGTTGAGGGAGAATTTTGGTAGACAGTTGAGTGCGTTATACCGGTATGGTGCATGTGGATTTGTCTCAGTTTAATCTTGGAATGACCTTATAATGACCTTGAACCTGACCTAATAGACCTCGGTTTCGGATTCAGCGACCCCTAAAACATATAATAACCATGGTTGCCTCCACCATATGGGATTATTCTCGGTTTTACCTTGAAATGACCTTTAACCTGTTCTGACAAGGTCAAACGGACCTCGGATTCGGACTCAGCAACCTCGAAAACATGAGGATATAGTGGTCTAGTCCGATGCACAGAAATTTTTTTCGTGGGGCTGTGTAATTTTTCATTGCAGTTTCGCTCTCTGTCATTCCAATATAGTTGATTTTAATACTGACAGACACATATAACCGAGTTCAGGCTATTTATTTGATTAAAAAAAACCATAAACAATTTCAGATTACTATTAAAAATCTGACGACCACACCTACAAATCTATAATTCGAAACTTTGCCTAAACACCCTTACTTTCTTTTCTAAAATAAAATCTATGAGCTGTATAAAAGAACGACTAATATGTAAGTCACATTTTTTAGATGAACGCACATTTCCAGCTGGTAGCAACATATTTATTTCACCGTTCATTACACACAGACTACCGCACCATTATCCAGATCCGTTGAAATTCGATCCAGAAAGATTTTCACAGGAAGAAATGGACAAACGCCATCCATTTGCATATATTCCTTTCAGCATGGGACAGCGAAATTGTATAGGTAAGTTGGATTACTTTTTACTACAAAATAATTTTAGATCCATTTTCTTAGGAAAATTCACATGGACGAGTGTTGTAATCGTCAATATGTGCCGGGTTAAATACATTTAATGGGAGACCACAGAGATATCGTAAATTATTGGAGATGGCATAAATTGCAAAAAATTGCGTAAAGATAATTTAGGCATAAAATTCAGAACATTAATTGTCTATTTTATATGCGATTTAAAAATCCCCATCTTTTTTATTAGTATCGGGTGTCCTGAAATTCAAGCAAGATTTGAATTTTGTGCCATTTGTACGGTAGTGTTGCCAACGAAAAAATAAAGACAGCGTGACAGGTCAAGATCAAGGTCAAATATCCTTATCCGATAATTTCAAGATCAAGTTGGTTATTCTGTTACACTCGATAACTACTATTGACCACCCAAGACTGTCTATTACCATCGATGATCACTGTTGACCTTCAATGACCACTTTTTACCTTTGGTGACCACTAATGACCAACAGTGGCTTTTAGTGACCTCTAATAACCGACAGCGGCCGTATGTTGCCATTGGTGACCACTACTGACTAACCGAGAACGTATGTTACCTTGGGTGACTACTATTGACCAACAATGATCTTCCATTATCTTTGATATTTGACCTTGATCTTGACCTTCATGGTCATTTCAAGGTCATATCCGAACGTAATTTTTTTTAAATTCTAGTCCAGGTCAAATTCAAGGTCACCGTCGGATAGCCAGGGAAAAATCCTAAACGTCTAGTGCTTTACTTTTACTCTACCCCTTAAATATTCGTACTTTTGGACCACCCTTTATATGTGCCAGCAAACCCTTGGAGGCCATCTACCCGATATGCTATTTCATACATACCTTATATTGTAAACTTTATGAACCAATCAATAATTTACAATTTTGAATTATTATCCAGTGTTTTCTACCAAAATTATTTCTTGCGCGAGTTTTGGGACGCCCTTTATCAGCAAAAGCACAAAAAGAAGGTTAAACACAATTACAAATACAACAAATACATATATATTTCTGAAATATATAGACAGTAACTTCTTAGACAGACGGACAGACAGACTTACATTACACTTCCTTAGTTTCAGCTAGGAATCTTTAACTTGCCTTTGTTGTTCTCGGGCTAGGTTCTGTGGTGGCAAACCCGCTATCAGAATCCCTAGACCTGTCTTGATGTTCATTTCAGTTCTTATTGTTGATTAAGGTAACTACACCCCGCGGCATCTCGAAAAACCATTGTACAGTATATTAACACGGGCAGTAAAAGCTTTAAAACCACTATTAAAACAGTTCAGAGATATCTTTTATAGATACAAAAACTTGGTTGCATTTGTACTCTAATTTATCTTTAATTATGAAATCCAAATCATCAACATACAATATTAATAAAATAGGAAGGAACTCCCATATTACATATTTCAAATGGTTCCAACACTTGTCACGTTATTTATTTAATGAGGTAATCTTTCTAATCAAAATATTAGTCTCATATAAATTTTAAAATTATGAAATCATTGTTTGTGATTCTGTTGTTTATTTTTATTATTATTACTTAATTTTATAAAGATATAGTCACACATATTATCTCATTTAATATTTCTATATTTTGAAACGTAATCATTCTTTGTTTCGATACGCACAATCTGTGTATATCGAGAATTGTAAGTACTTTCCATCATGATTAATTTTTATTACACGTCTTACATTATTAAGATTAGCTTTATTAGTGTTATTTTTATATATCTACCTTAAATTAACAATTTCCAAAGAAAAAAATTTAGTTTAATTGAGAGAATTTGAAAAGATCGAAAATGTGGTTAAAAAATATGCATGAACATTTCGGAATATTTTGAAATCTTAAAACGTTTTGTGGAATTTAATAAAAGTAACTTTTTTCTTTCCAGGATACAAATTTGCTTTATTAGAAGTGAAAATTGTCTTAGCTGGTATTTTAAAGACATTCCAAATCAATATTGCTCCTGGCCATGAAAATTTGGATTTAGTTTATAGGGCAACTTTACGAACATCTGGTGGAGTGTGGCTACATCTGACTCGCAGAAAATAGATTTTGTGTTGTATCAAAATAGTAAAAGTAAATAGTAAATGTACTTATATTTAATATCCTTCCCATTTATAAAAGAAAAACCAAAAATAAAATAATTAACGGAAGTAATTGCTGGGATAACGAAACATTTTTAAATTTCTTTAGATGCAGCGGCCCCATATCAACGAGTGAGATTAGACGTTTGACTGCCTTAATTTTAACAGACGATAGAATACATTAAAATAAACAAAAAATACCATATATGACATGGGTCCTAACCTCAACCATTTCCGAGAAAAAAATGATCAAAATCTTCAACTTGTACAAAAGTTCGATTAATTAAGGAATATTGACATAACTGCGTGCATGAATACCATAAAATACAATGTTTATCAATTTTTTGAATTTCTTTATGCTTAATTTAAAAAAATAATAAGCGTTGTGATAAATTTAAAATTTAATAAAACTCATATCGAGCAATGTGACAACGGCGCGGCAATTAACACGAGATACTAACCAGCAATACGTAATTCAGATGCTATCTGGAATTTGACCATGACGGAGTGTTTTTTGCGTACCACTATTTTCTTTTCTTGACGTGTTTTCCAGCAAGTGCGCGAAAATTAGATTCGAAGGTGAGTGGACATTTTGAGCATATGTTGTAATTCGTTTTGTACTTGTTTAAAAATTACTGAATTTTGCTTTTTGGTAAGTACCTAAATTATTTTTAATACGTATGATTATTTGGACGACGTGAATCTTTGGGTTCCTTATTTACATATTTTTCAAATTTATAATTTGATTAGAAATTTAGTTCCTGCTTTAAGAGATTCATAATTACTAAACTTCGAGCCAAAATTTAAACACAACACTACCTTCGTGCTACAAAATCGATAAGTTTTATTTTATTTATTTTAAAACTGGAAAACAATTGTCTTGAAATTTATTAAATATTTCACAATAATAAGTTGTTTACATTTTTTCCGTAGGACAAGTTTGCCGCGTGCACGCGTGGTATGCACCAGCTGTGTACTGTTAGGTAAAGCGCTGTTGTCACGTCGCGTCGCGGTAAAACTCCCCAATATCGCTGTATTTTAAAAACTGTTAATCTTACGCCCCTGCAATATACAACTTTATTGTTCATTTATGATTACTCTATCATCTCATGCTGAAGTAATGACAGTCAAACTTCTTATACCCTGTACACTCTTAACGAACTAAATAATTCATAACACGCTATTTTTGAAACAGTACTTCTAATGGGCCGGCCACACATACAGGCTTTACCGCGCGCTTGCCTGCACAAACCAGTTTGTATCGGGAAGCCCGTACGTGTGGCCGGCGAAACGTTATCTCGCACAAACTGAAAAGCGCGGCTTGCGTAAACTTCGACTTGCTGAAGATTTTGTTTGTGCAAATGCGGTTTGCACGGTAAAATTTACGCGTGTGGACGGCGCACGGTATTCAGTTAAGAGAAATTGCGGCAGAAAACCTTAAATCTCTATATGATCTCCCTGTAGCCAAATATCTGAGAGTACCAACTCAATCTTTCATGAGGAGATATATATAGAGTGTGTTTCACTTAAAGTCGGGACACCTCCGTATTTAGGATGGCGTTGGCCGATTTTAAAAATTCTTTTTTTTATGTGGTAGTACTCACAAAGGCCTAATTTTTAATATTATATTTTTTGACATGAGATCTTTTCTACGGCCTACTATCTTTAAGAAAAGACCCTCAAAAATTAAAAAACATCTTAGGCATTTTTTCAAGAAAAAATTGATAGCACTTTCGATCTGATCACACCTCAAAACCCTAAATACAAAATTTTATTATTATAGTTTTTACAAGGTGTTTATAAAATAGGTGAAACTTCGAATCATTTCACTTATTGCAGTGTCCTGTATTAACAGTGAAAAATATTTTTCAAGGTATTTTTTCATAATTTTATTAACCGAAGGTATATCCATGCAGTTTCAATGATTTCACTCATACAGGGTGTTCACAATAGGACAGCCAAATTATATATATTTTTTATTATACCAGAAATGAGTTTCACAACGAAATAATATTTAAATATGTATTACTATTTTCTATTAGTCCATCATGCACTCTTCAATTCGTCTCCTCTTATTTTTAATAACTTTTTTCAACTGATGTAGTGTTATTTGTCGACATGCTTGTTTAATTATATTACATAAATCTTAATTAAAAATTTAACGTGTTTTGTAGAATTTTATATGATCAAATAATTAGGCCCTTCTTTTTTTGCGTTAATCTAAACGCGAGATTTTTATGAATTTTTTAAACAATGATTTCTGGGATTCAGTACATGTATTTCCTCTTCATGTAAGACAGAACCTCTACCTTCAATTATATGGAGCACTTATTCATAATGCGGTAATAGTAGGTACGTCATTGGTTGAANTTTATGAGATATCTGCCTCCTATAATAACATATGTAATGCAATAATTGAATCGGCTAGAGCTATTGGCCTAGTCAAACAAATGCGTCAAATTAGTGGTGATAATAACGCTAACCGTTATAAAAAACCGTGGTTTGATTATCAGTGTAGAACTTTGAAGTTAGGCCTTAAACGTAGTCTTAGTGTTTGTAAAACAAATAATTTTACCAACCCTTCCAGGGTTATATATTTGAATTTGAAGAAGCAATATAATAAACTCATTAAAATCAAAAAGAGAGAGCATGAAAAAAAATGTGTTGCCAAGCTGAGCAATGCAAGGGATCAAAGAACATTTTGGCATACCTTACAATAATTTTATAGTAAGAAAAATGTCCCTAGATTGTCTGTTCAGACTTGCGAACAGTTTTATGAAAATATTTACCCTCTTTCTGTGCTTGATAATGCCTTCTACTACGGAGTAAGAGATCCTTTTCTAAATGCCACCATTACATCAGAAGAGCTCGACCTCGTATTATCTCATTGCAAGAATGGTAAATCTCCGGGTGAGGATGGAATATCATGTGAGTTTCTTAAGAATACGCCCCAAAATTGGCAATTGTATTTATGCGTTCTTTTTAATAAGATTATTGAAACAGGAGCGATTCCGGAAAGTTGGTCTAGTGTTATCCTAACCATGTTACATAAGAAGGGTCCTATTGACGACCCCGCTAATTACCGTGGTATAGCTTTGATTAACTGTTTTGCGAAAGTGTTTACTAGTATTCTTCTCTCAAGACTAACCTGTTGGGTGGAGTCCAATAAAACACTCCCTGAATCACAGGCTGGATTTCGAAAGGGGCGGGGATGCATCGATAACGTTTTTGTGCTTTCCTCCGTAGTTCAGTTTCAGCTGAGACTAAAGGGCCGCAAGGTGTTTGCAGCATTTATAGATTTTAAGCGTGCGTTCGACTCTATCAACCATTCTCTTCTGTGGGAAAAACTATATGCTTTAGGTCTAAGTTCCAACATAATAATGTTTCTTAAAAAGCTTTATTCTCAAGCGCATATTAGAATTCGTACAGAGGGTAATCTAACAAGGCAATTTAACATTACTGCAGGTGTTTTGCAAGGAGAATCGTTAAGTCCTCTTCTGTTCTCTCTGTTTATTGCTAATATTGAAGATTTTTTTGATTCGTTTAACGCTCGTCGGCTAAACATTGATAACCGTAACGAAATACTTATGCTCCTATATGCTGATGATTTAGTGCTATTGGCTGATTCAGAAGTGGACCTTTGTCGTAAATTCAATATCCTCGAAAAGTACGTGACACTAAAACAGTTAACGTTGAATACTCAAAATACTAAGATCATGTGTTTCTCTCGTGGCGGTCGCTGTAATACTTTCCCTTTCCTACTTAACAACCAGCCCGTTGAGTGTGTTAATTGTTTTACTTACTTAGGAGTAATTTTTTCCTCCTCTGGTTTGTTCCGAGTGATGACCGAGTCAGTGGTCGGAAAGACTAGACAGGCAGTTGGATCTGTCATATCTTTAATGGCCAGATCCAAAATGAGTTCTTGGGATTCACGTTTGGTTCTGTATAACTCGATTATTGTCAACTCTTTCACTAGTTCTTTACCAGTCTGGGCACTGCGCTATACGGACTTGTTGGAAAAGGTGCAAGTCAGTTTTTTTAAAAGACTTTTATTACTGCCCCTTAACACACCTGGTTATATTGTTAGACTTGAATTAGGCATTAGTGGTCTGTCTTTATTGGTTTTTAAATCATGTCTGAACTGGTTACTCAAACTTTTGGCAATGGAAACCAATCGTTATGCGCATATGTGTTTCGTCAGGCAACTACAACTTCTCAATGACGGCGCTCGGTACAACTGGGCTCATCAAGTCAGACAGATGCTAGACAGTATAGATTGTGCGGATGTTCTGAACAACTTGACATATTCTCGACTAAAGAGACATATGCCTGCCATGTTGCATAAATATAAGGAAATGATTTATCGGAAAGACCTAGCTCTAGTTATGATGTCTTCTTCCCCTGTTTTGTATAGAAATTTCAATATGACAGGGGACACCGCATCTTATCTGAGGTTTCAATTGCCTATATATATTATTAGACTTATCTCACAACTCCGTCTTTGTAATAAATTTTGCATGAAGTTTACATTTAATGGCATCTCCTACTCTATCAATCCATCTGAATTATGTACATTATGCAACCAACACAGACTGGAAACTATTGAGCATATTTTTATAGAATGTCCTCTTTATACCGGTCTAAGACCTCCAGAACTCAGAAATTTAACACTTAACTCGTTTATCATTATGCTTGATGGTTTAACTCTGAGTAATGCTAGAATGTTGGCAGGTTTTATGAGAGATTTTTTGAGACTTCGTTCTTTTGTTCTAAATGAGTGAACTGTTCTTAATTTAATATGTTTGCAGTTGGCATAATGTATTCATGCTTAAATATTGTTCCTGGCGATTTGTTTTTTTTT